>NW_026536161.1:0-182758 GCF_028551555.1 Melozone crissalis
GCCGAGTGTTTTGCAAGAAGAGAAAGAAAGTTGTCCTAAACAGCTTGCAATCGAATGTTCATGTGATTAGAAAAGGCAGGAGAGTGGTCAGGTACTGTTTTCTCTCAGTTGGCAAGCTGCGCACACAATCGCAGTGTTGTACAGCTTGTTTCATCACCTTTGCGAACTTGCCGCTCTCTCCGGCTCCCGGAGACGAAGAAGCTGCTTCTTCGCGCAAAGACCATTCTGCCGCTCACAGTGCTCTGCGGTGTGTGTCTTCTGCCGAAAGTGGCCCGGGAGCGGTTCTTAGCTCTGCAGAGCACCGTACCTTCGTCTTTAGCGTCTCTTCTCGTCTACATCTTAGCAAAAAGCTTTTACACTCTATCTGGCAAGGAGAAACTGTGCCTGCACAGAAAACATCTCCCATCGTGTTCTAGAGGCTGCACGGAGGTCTGCCGAGTGTTTTGCAAGAAGAGAAAGAAAGTTGTCCAAAACAGCTTGCAATCGAATGTTCATGTGAATAGAAAAGGCAGGAGAGTGGTCAGGTACTGTTTTCTCTCAGTTGGCAAGCTGCGCACACAATCGCAGTGTTGTACAGCTTGTTTCATCACCTTTGCGAACTTGCCGCTCTCTCCGGCTCCCGGAGACGAAGAAGCTGCTTCTTCGCGCAAAGACCATTATGCCGCTCACAGTGCTCTGCAGTGTGTGTCTTCTGCCGAAAGAGGCCCGGGAGCTGTGCTTAGCTCTGCAGAGCACCGTACCTTCGTCTTTAGCCTCTCTTCTCGTCTACATCTTAGCAAAAAGCTTTTCCACTCTGTCTGGCAAGGAGAAACTGTGCCAGCACAAAAATCATCTCCCATCGTGTTCTAGAGGCTGCACGGAGGTCTGCCGAGTGTTTTGCAAGAAGAGAAAGAAAGTTGTCCAAAACAGCTTGCAATCGAATGTTCATGTAAATAGAAAAGGCAGGAGAGTGGTCAGGTACTGTTTTCTCTCAGTTGGCAAGCTGCGCACACAATCGCAGTGTTGTACAGCTTGTTTCATCACCTTTGCGAACTTGCCGCTCTCTCCGGCTCCCGGAGACGAAGAAGCTGCTTCTTCGCGCAAAGACGATTCTGCCGCTCACAGTGCTCTGCAGTGTGTGTCTTCTGCCGAAAGTGGCCCGGGAGCTGTGCTTAGCTCTGCAGAGCACCGTACCTTCGTCTTTAGCGTCTCTTCTCGTCTACATCTTAGCAAAAAGCTTTTCCACTCTGTCTGGCAAGGAGAAACTGTGCCAGCACAAGAATGATCTCCCATCGTGTTCTAGAGGCTGCACGGAGGTCTGCCGAGTGTTTTGCAAGAAGAGAAAGAAAGTTGTCCAAAACAGCTTGCAATCGAATGTTCATGTGAATAGAAAAGGCAGGAGAGTGGTCAGGTACTGTTTTCTCTCAGTTGGCAAGCTGCGCACACAATCGCAGTGTTGTACAGCTTGTTTCATCACCTTTGCGAACTTGCCGCTCTCTCCGGCTCCCGGAGACGAAGAAGCTGCTTCTTCGCGCAAAGACGATTCTGCCGCTCACAGTGCTCTGCAGTGTGTGTCTTCTGCCGAAAGTGGCCCGGGAGCGGTTCTTAGCTCTGCAGAGCACCGTACCTTCGTCTTTAGCGTCTCTTCTCGTCTACATCTTAGCAAAAAGCTTTTCCACTGTGTCTGGCAAGGAGAAACTGTGCCTGCACAGAAAACATCTCCCATCGTGTTCTAGAGGCTGCACGGAGGTCTGCCGAGTGTTTTGCAAGAAGAGAAAGAAAGTTGTCCAAAACAGCTTGCAATCGAATGTTCATGTGAATAGAAAAGGCAGTAGAGTGGTCAGGTACTGTTTTCTCTCACTTGGCAAGCTGCGCACACAATCGCAGTGTTGTACAGCTTGTTTCATCACCTTTGCGAACTTGCCGCTCTCTCCGGCTCCCGGAGACGAAGAAGCTGCTTCTTCGCGCAAAGACGATTCTGCCGCTCACACTGCTCTGCGGTGTGCGCCTTCTGCCGAAAGAGGCCGGGGAGCTGTGCGTAGCTCTGCAGAGCACCGTACCTTCGTCTTTAGCGTCTCTTCTCGTCTACATCTTAGCAAAAAGCTTTTCCACTGTGTCTGGCAAGGAGAAACTGTGCCAGCACAGAAAACATCTCCCATCGTGTTCTAGAGGCTGCACGGAGGTCTGCCGAGTGTTTTGCAAGAAGAGAAAGAAAGTTGTCCAAAACAGCTTGCAATCGAATGTTCATGTGAATAGAAAAGGCAGGAGAGTGGTCAGGTACTGTTTTCTCTCACTTGGCAAGCTGCGCACACAATCGCAGTGTTGTACAGCTTGTTTCATCACCTTTGCGAACTTGCCGCTCTCTGCGGCTCCCGGAGACGAAGAAGCTGCTTCTTCGCGCAAAGACGATTCTGCCGCTCACAGTGCTCTGCAGTGTGTGTCTTCTGCCGAAAGAGGCCGGGGAGCTGTGCTTAGCTCTGCAGAGTACCGTACCTTCGTCTTTAGCGTCTCTTCTCGTCTACATCTTAGCAAAAAGCTTTTCCACTCTGTCTGGCAAGGAGAAACTGTGCCAGCACAAAAATCATCTCCCATCGTGTTCTAGAGGCTGCACGGAGGTCTGCCGAATGTTTTGCAAGAAGAGAAAGAAAGTTGTCCAAAACAGCTTGCAATCGAATGTTCATGTGAATAGAAAAGGCAGGAGAGTTGTCAGGTACTGTTTTCTCTCAGTTGGTAAGCTGCGCACACAATCGCAGTGTTGTACAGCTTGTTTCATCACCTTTGCGAACTTGCCGCTCTCTGCGGCTCCCGGAGACGAAGAAGCTGCTTCTTCGCGCAAAGACGATTCTGCCGCTCACAGTGCTCTGCGGTGTGTGTCTTCTGCCGAAAGTGGCCCGGGAGCGGTGCTTAGCTCTGCCGAGCACCGTACCTTCGTCTTTAGCGTCTCTTCTCGTCTACATCTTAGCAAAAAGCTTTTCCACTGTGTCTGGCAAGGAGAAACTGTGCCAGCACAGAAAACATCTCCCATCGTGTTCTAGAGGCTGCACGGAGGTCTGCCGAGTGTTTTGCAAGAAGAGAAAGAAAGTTGTCCAAAACAGCTTGCAATCGAATGTTCATGTGATTAGAAAAGGCAGGAGAGTGGTCAGGTACTGTTTTCTCTCACTTGGCAAGCTGCGCACACAATCGCAGTGTTGTACAGCTTGTTTCATCACCTTTGCGAACTTGCCGCTCTCTCCGGCTCCCGGAGACGAAGAAGCTGCTTCTTCGCGCAAAGACCATTCTGCCGCTCACAGTGCTCTGCAGTGTGTGTCTTCTGCCGAAAGAGGCCCGGGAGCTGTGCTTAGCTCTGCAGAGCACCGTACCTTCGTCTTTAGCGTCTCTTCTCGTCTACATCTTAGCAAAAAGCTTTTCCACTGTGTCTGGCAAGGAGAAACTGTGCCAGCACAAAAATCATCTCCCATCGTGTTCTAGAGGCTGCACGGAGGTCTGCCCAGTGTTTTGCAAGAAGAGAAAGAAAGTTGTCCAAAACAGCTTGCAATCGAATGTTCATGTGATTAGAAAAGGCAGGAGAGTGGTCAGGTACTGTTTTCTCTCAGTTGGCAAGCTGCGCACACAATCGCATTGTTGTACAGCTTGTTTCATCACCTTTGCGAAGCTGCCGCTCTCTCCGGCTCCCGGAGACGAAGTAGCTGCTTCTTCGCGCAAAGACGATTCTGCCGCTCACAGTGCTCTGCAGTGTGTGTCTTCTGCCGAAAGTGGCCCGGGAGCTGTGCTTAGCTCTGCAGAGCACCGTACCTTCGTCTTTAGCCTCTCTTCTCGTCTACATCTTAGCAAAAAGCTTTTCCACTCTGTCTGGCAAGGAGAAACTGTGCCAGCACAAGAATGATCTCCCATCGTGTTCTAGAGGCTGCACGGAGGTCTGCCGAGTGTTTTGCAAGAAGAGAAAGAAAGTTGTCCAAAACAGCTTGCAATCGAATGCTCATGTGAATAGAAAAGGCAGGAGAGTGGTCAGGTACTGTTTTCTCTCAGTTGGCAAGCTGCGCACACAATCGCAGTGTTGTACAGCTTGTTTCATCACCTTTGCGAACTTGCCGCTCTCTGCGGCTCCCGGAGACGAAGAAGCTGCTTCTTCGCGCAAAGACGATTCTGCCGCTCACAGTGCTCTGCAGTGTGTGTCTTCTGCCGAAAGTGGCCCGGGAGCGGTTCTTAGCTCTGCAGAGCACCGTACCTTCGTCTTTAGCGTCTCTTCTCGTCTACATCTTAGCAAAAAGCTTTTCCACTGTGTCTGGCAAGGAGAAACTGTGCCAGCACAAAAATCATCTCCCATCGTGTTCTAGAGGCTGCACGGAGGTCTGCCGAGTGTTTTGCAAGAAGAGAAAGAAAGTTGTCCAAAACAGCTTGCAATCGAATGTTCATGTGAATAGAAAAGGCAGGAGAGTGGTCAGGTACTGTTTTCTCTCAGTTGGCAAGCTGCGCACACAATCGCAGTGTTGTACAGCTTGTTTCATCACCTTTGCGAACTTGCCGCTCTCTCCGGCTCCCGGAGACGAAGAAGCTGCTTCTTCGCGCAAAGACCATTCTGCCGCTCACAGTGCTCTGCGGTGTGTGTCTTCTGCCGAAAGTGGCCCGGGAGCGGTTCTTAGCTCTGCAGAGCACCGTACTTTCGTCTTTAGCGTCTCTTCTCGTCTACATCTAAGCAAAAAGCTTTTCCACTCTGTCTGGCAAGGAGAAACTGTGCCAGCACAGAAAACATCTCCCATCGTGTTCTAGAGGCTGCACGGAGGTCTGCCGAGTGTTTTGCAAGAAGAGAAAGAAAGTTGTCCAAAACAGCTTGCAATCGAATGTTCATGTGAATAGAAAAGGCAGGAGAGTGGTCAGGTACTGTTTTCTCTCACTTGGCAAGCTGCCCACACAATCGCATTGTTGTACAGCTTGTTTCATCACCTTTGCGAACTTGCCGCTCTCTCCGGCTCCCGGAGACGAAGAAGCTGCTTCTTCCCGCAAAGACGATTATGCCGCTCACAGTGCTCTGCAGTGTGTGTCTTCTGCCGAAAGTGGCCCGGGAGCTGTGCTTAGCTCTGCAGAGCACCGTACCTTCGTCTTTAGCGTCTCTTCTCGTCTACATCTTAGCAAAAAGCTTTTCCACTGTGTCTGGCAAGGAGAAACTGTGCCAGCACAAAAATCATCTCCCATCGTGTTCTAGAGGCTGCACGGAGGTCTGCCGAGTGTTTTGCAAGAAGAGAAAGAAAGTTGTCCTAAACAGCTTGCAATCGAATGTTCATGTGATTAGAAAAGGCAGGAGAGTGGTCAGGTACTGTTTTCTCTCACTTGGCAAGCTGCGCACACAATCGCAGTGTTGTACAGCTTGTTTCATCACCTTTGCGAACTTGCCGCTCTCTCCGGCTCCCGGAGACGAAGAAGCTGCTTCTTCGCGCAAAGACGATTCTGCCGCTCACAGTGCTCTGCAGTGTGTGTCTTCTGCCGAAAGAGGCCGGGGAGCTGTGCTTAGCTCTGCAGAGTACCGTACCTTCGTCTTTAGCGTCTCTTCTCGTCTACATCTTAGCAAAAAGCTTTTCCACTGTGTCTGGCAAGGAGAAACTGTGCCAGCACAGAAAACATCTCCCATCGTGTTCTAGAGGCTGCACGGAGGTCTGCCGAGTGTTTTGCAAGAAGAGAAAGAAAGTTGTCCAAAACAGCTTGCAATCGAATGTTCATGTGAATAGAAAAGGCAGGAGAGTGGACAGGTACTGTTTTCTCTCAGTTGGCAAGCTGCGCACACAATCGCAGTGTTGTACAGCTTGTTTCATCACCTTTGCGAACTTGCCGCTCTCTCCGGCTCCCGGAGACGAAGAAGCTGCTTCTTCGCGCAAAGACCATTCTGCCGCTCACAGTGCTCTGCAGTGTGTGTCTTCTGCCGAAAGAGGCCCGGGAGCTGTGCTTAGACCTGCAGAGCACCGTACCTTCGTCTTTAGCGTCTCTTCTCGTCTACATCTTAGCAAAAAGCTTTTCCACTCTGTCTGGCACGGAGAAACTGTGCCAGCACAAAAATCTTCTCCCATCGTGTTCTAGAGGCTGCACGGAGGTCTGCCGAGTGTTTTGCAAGAAGAGAAAGAAAGTTGTCCAAAACAGCTTGCAATCGAATGTTCATGTGATTAGAAAAGGCAGGAGAGTGGTCAGGTACTGTTTTCTCTCACTTGGCAAGCTGCGCACACAATCGCATTGTTGTACAGCTTGTTTCATCACCTTTGCGAAGCTGCCGCTCTCTCCGGCTCCCGGAGACGAAGTAGCTGCTTCTTCGCGCAAAGACGATTCTGCCGCTCACAGTGCTCTGCAGTGTGTGTCTTCTGCCGAAAGTGGCCCGGGAGCTGTGCTTAGCTCTGCAGAGCACCGTACCTTCGTCTTTAGCGTCTCTTCTCGTCTACATCTTAGCAAAAAGCTTTTCCACTCTGTCTGGCAAGGAGAAACTGTGCCAGCACAAAAATCATCTCCCATCGTGTTCTAGAGGATGCACGGAGGTCTGCCGAGTGTTTTGCAAGAAGAGAAAGAAAGTTGTCCAAAACAGCTTGCAATCGAATGTTCATGTGAATAGAAAAGGCAGGAGAGTGGTCAGGTACTGTTTTCTCTCAGTTGGCAAGCTGCGCACACAATCGCAGTGTTGTACAGCTTGTTTCATCACCTTTGCGAACTTGCCGCTCTCTGCGGCTCCCGGAGACGAAGAAGCTGCTTCTTCGCGCAAAGACGATTCTGCCGCTCACAGTGCTCTGCAGTGTGTGTCTTCTGCCGAAAGTGGCCCGGGAGCTGTGCTTAGCTCTGCAGAGCACCGTACTTTCGTCTTTAGCGTCTCTTCTCGTCTACATCTTAGCAAAAAGCTTTTCCACTCTGTCTGGCAAGGAGAAACTGTGCCAGCACAGAAAACATCTCCCATCGTGTTCTAGAGGCTGCACGGAGGTCTGCCGAGTGTTTTGCAAGAAGAGAAAGAAAGTTGTCCAAAACAGCTTGCAATCGAATGTTCATGTGAATAGAAAAGGCAGGAGAGTGGTCAGGTCCTGTTTTCTCTCAGTTGGCAAGCTGCGCACACAATCGCAGTGTTGTACAGCTTGTTTCATCACCTTTGCGAACTTGCCGCTCTCTCCGGCTCCCGGAGACGAAGAAGCTGCTTCTTCGCGCAAAGACGATTCTGCCGCTCACAGTGCTCTGCAGTGTGTGTCTTCTGCCGAAAGTGGCCCGGGAGCGGTTCTTAGCTCTGCAGAGCACCGTACCTTCGTCTTTAGCGTCTCTTCTCGTCTACATCTTAGCAAAAAGCTTTTCCACTGTGTCTGGCAAGGAGAAACTGTGCCAGCACAGAAAACATCTCCCATCGTGTTCTAGAGGCTGCACGGAGGTCTGCCGAGTGTTTTGCAAGAAGAGAAAGAAAGTTGTCCTAAACAGCTTGCAATCGAATGTTCATGTGAATAGAAAAGGCAGGAGAGTGGTCAGGTACTGTTTTCTCTCAGTTGGCAAGCTGCGCACACAATCGCAGTGTTGTACAGCTTGTTTCATCACCTTTGCGAACTTGCCGCTCTCTGCGGCTCCCGGAGACGAAGAAGCTGCTTCTTCGCGCAGAGACGATTCTGCCGCTCACAGTGCTCTGCAGAGTGTGTCTTCTGCCGAAAGTGGCCCGGGAGCGGTGCTTAGCTCTGCAGAGCACCGTACCTTCGTCATTAGCGTCTCTTCTCGTCTACATCTTAGCAAAAAGCTTTTCCACTCTGTCTGGCAAGGAGAAACTGTGCCAGCACAAAAAACATCTCCCATCGTGTTCTAGAGGCTGCACGGAGGTCTGCCGAGTGTTTTGCAAGAAGAGAAAGAAAGTTGTCCAAAACAGCTTGCAATCGAATGTTCATGTGAATAGAAAAGGCAGGAGAGTGGTCAGGTACTGTTTTCTCTCACTTGGCAAGCTGCGCACACAATCGCAGTGTTGTACAGCTTGTTTCATCACCTTTGCGAACTTGCCGCTCTCTCCGGCTCCCGGAGACGAAGAAGCTGCTTCTTCGCGCAAAGACCATTCTGCCGCTCACAGTGCTCTGCGGTGTGTGTCTTCTGCCGAAAGTGGCCCGGGAGCGGTTCTTAGCTCTGCAGAGCACCGTACCTTCGTCTTTAGCGTCTCTTCTCGTCTACATCTTAGCAAAAAGCTTTTCCACTGTGTCTGGCAAGGAGAAACTGTGCCTGCACAGAAAACATCTCCCATCGTGTTCTAGAGGCTGCACGGAGGTCTGCCGAGTGTTTTGCAAGAAGAGAAAGAAAGTTGTCCAAAACAGCTTGCAATCGAATGTTCATGTGAATAGAAAAGGCAGGAGAGTGGTCAGGTACTGTTTTCTCTCAGTTGGCAAGCTGCGCACACAATCGCAGTGTTGTACAGCTTGTTTCATCACCTTTGCGAACTTGCCGCTCTCTCCGGCTCCCGGAGACGAAGAAGCTGCTTCTTCGCGCAAAGACCATTATGCCGCTCACAGTGCTCTGCAGTGTGTGTCTTCTGCCGAAAGAGGCCCGGTAGCTGTGCTTAGCTCTGCAGAGCACCGTACCTTCGTCTTTAGCGTCTCTTCTCGTCTACATCTTAGCAAAAAGCTTTTCCACTCTGTCTGGCAAGGAGAAACTGTGCCAGCACAAGAATGATCTCCCATCGTGTTCTAGAGGCTGCACGGAGGTCTGCCGAGTGTTTTGCAAGAAGAGAAAGAAAGTTGTCCAAAACAGCTTGCAATCGAATGTTCATGTGAATAGAAAAGGCAGGAGAGTGGTCAGGTACTGTTTTCTCTCAGTTGGCAAGCTGCGCACACAATCGCAGTGTTGTACAGCTTGTTTCATCACCTTTGCGAACTTGCCGCTCTCTCCGGCTCCCGGAGACGAAGAAGCTGCTTCTTCGCGCAAAGACGATTCTGCCGCTCACAGTGCTCTGCAGTGTGTGTCTTCTGCCGAAAGTGGCCCGGGAGCGGTTCTTAGCTCTGCAGAGCACCGTACCTTCGTCTTTAGCGTCTCTTCTCGTCTACATCTTAGCAAAAAGCTTTTCCACTGTGTCTGGCAAGGAGAAACTGTGCCTGCACAGAAAACATCTCCCATCGTGTTCTAGAGGCTGCACGGAGGTCTGCCGAGTGTTTTGCAAGAAGAGAAAGAAAGTTGTCCAAAACAGCTTGCAATCGAATGTTCATGTGAATAGAAAAGGCAGTAGAGTGGTCAGGTACTGTTTTCTCTCACTTGGCAAGCTGCGCACACAATCGCAGTGTTGTACAGCTTGTTTCATCACCTTTGCGAACTTGCCGCTCTCTCCGGCTCCCGGAGACGAAGAAGCTGCTTCTTCGCGCAAAGACGATTCTGCCGCTCACACTGCTCTGCGGTGTGCGCCTTCTGCCGAAAGAGGCCGGGGAGCTGTGCGTAGCTCTGCAGAGCACCGTACCTTCGTCTTTAGCGTCTCTTCTCGTCTACATTTTAGCAAAAAGCTTTTCCACTGTGTCTGGCAAGGAGAAACTGTGCCAGCACAGAAAACATCTCCCATCGTGTTCTAGAGGCTGCACGGAGGTCTGCCGAGTGTTTTGCAAGAAGAGAAAGAAAGTTGTCCAAAACAGCTTGCAATCGAATGTTCATGTGAATAGAAAAGGCAGGAGAGTTGTCAGGTACTGTTTTCTCTCAGTTGGTAAGCTGCGCACACAATCGCAGTGTTGTACAGCTTGTTTCATCACCTTTGCGAACTTGCCGCTCTCTGCGGCTCCCGGAGACGAAGAAGCTGCTTCTTCGCGCAAAGACGATTCTGCCGCTCACAGTGCTCTGCGGTGTGTGTCTTCTGCCGAAAGTGGCCCGGGAGCGGTGCTTAGCTCTGCCGAGCACCGTACCTTCGTCTTTAGCGTCTCTTCTCGTCTACATCTTAGCAAAAAGCTTTTCCACTGTGTCTGGCAAGGAGAAACTGTGCCAGCACAGAAAACATCTCCCATCGTGTTCTAGAGGCTGCACGGAGGTCTGCCGAGTGTTTTGCAAGAAGAGAAAGAAAGTTGTCCAAAACAGCTTGCAATCGAATGTTCATGTGATTAGAAAAGGCAGGAGAGTGGTCAGGTACTGTTTTCTCTCACTTGGCAAGCTGCGCACACAATCGCAGTGTTGTACAGCTTGTTTCATCACCTTTGCGAACTTGCCGCTCTCTCCGGCTCCCGGAGACGAAGAAGCTGCTTCTTCGCGCAAAGACCATTCTGCCGCTCACAGTGCTCTGCAGTGTGTGTCTTCTGCCGAAAGAGGCCCGGGAGCTGTGCTTAGCTCTGCAGAGCACCGTACCTTCGTCTTTAGCGTCTCTTCTCGTCTACATCTTAGCAAAAAGCTTTTCCACTGTGTCTGGCAAGGAGAAACTGTGCCAGCACAAAAATCATCTCCCATCGTGTTCTAGAGGCTGCACGGAGGTCTGCCCAGTGTTTTGCAAGAAGAGAAAGAAAGTTGTCCAAAACAGCTTGCAATCGAATGTTCATGTGATTAGAAAAGGCAGGAGAGTGGTCAGGTACTGTTTTCTCTCAGTTGGCAAGCTGCGCACACAATCGCATTGTTGTACAGCTTGTTTCATCACCTTTGCGAAGCTGCCGCTCTCTCCGGCTCCCGGAGACGAAGTAGCTGCTTCTTCGCGCAAAGACGATTCTGCCGCTCACAGTGCTCTGCAGTGTGTGTCTTCTGCCGAAAGTGGCCCGGGAGCGGTTCTTAGCTCTGCAGAGCACCGTACCTTCGTCTTTAGCGTCTCTTCTCGTCTACATCTTAGCAAAAAGCTTTTCCACTCTGTCTGGCAAGGAGAAACTGTGCCAGCACAAGAATGATCTCCCATCGTGTTCTAGAGGCTGCACGGAGGTCTGCCGAGTGTTTTGCAAGAAGAGAAAGAAAGTTGTCCAAAACAGCTTGCAATCGAATGCTCATGTGAATAGAAAAGGCAGGAGAGTGGTCAGGTACTGTTTTCTCTCAGTTGGCAAGCTGCGCACACAATCGCAGTGTTGTACAGCTTGTTTCATCACCTTTGCGAACTTGCCGCTCTCTGCGGCTCCCGGAGACGAAGAAGCTGCTTCTTCGCGCAAAGACGATTCTGCCGCTCACAGTGCTCTGCAGTGTGTGTCTTCTGCCGAAAGTGGCCCGGGAGCGGTTCTTAGCTCTGCAGAGCACCGTACCTTCGTCTTTAGCGTCTCTTCTCGTCTACATCTTAGCAAAAAGCTTTTCCACTGTGTCTGGCAAGGAGAAACTGTGCCAGCACAAAAATCATCTCCCATCGTGTTCTAGAGGCTGCACGGAGGTCTGCCGAGTGTTTTGCAAGAAGAGAAAGAAAGTTGTCCAAAACAGCTTGCAATCGAATGTTCATGTGAATAGAAAAGGCAGGAGAGTGGTCAGGTACTGTTTTCTCTCAGTTGGCAAGCTGCGCACACAATCGCAGTGTTGTACAGCTTGTTTCATCACCTTTGCGAACTTGCCGCTCTCTCCGGCTCCCGGAGACGAAGAAGCTGCTTCTTCGCGCAAAGACCATTCTGCCGCTCACAGTGCTCTGCGGTGTGTGTCTTCTGCCGAAAGTGGCCCGGGAGCGGTTCTTAGCTCTGCAGAGCACCGTACTTTCGTCTTTAGCGTCTCTTCTCGTCTACATCTTAGCAAAAAGCTTTTCCACTCTGTCTGGCAAGGAGAAACTGTGCCAGCACAGAAAACATCTCCCATCGTGTTCTAGAGGCTGCACGGAGGTCTGCCGAGTGTTTTGCAAGAAGAGAAAGAAAGTTGTCCAAAACAGCTTGCAATCGAATGTTCATGTGAATAGAAAAGGCAGGAGAGTGGTCAGGTACTGTTTTCTCTCACTTGGCAAGCTGCCCACACAATCGCATTGTTGTACAGCTTGTTTCATCACCTTTGCGAACTTGCCGCTCTCTCCGGCTCCCGGAGACGAAGAAGCTGCTTCTTCCCGCAAAGACGATTCTGCCGCTCACAGTGCTCTGCAGTGTGTGTCTTCTGCCGAAAGTGGCCCGGGAGCTGTGCTTAGCTCTGCAGAGCACCGTACCTTCGTCTTTAGCGTCTCTTCTCGTCTACATCTTAGCAAAAAGCTTTTCCACTGTGTCTGGCAAGGAGAAACTGTGCCAGCACAAAAATCATCTCCCATCGTGTTCTAGAGGCTGCACGGAGGTCTGCCGAGTGTTTTGCAAGAAGAGAAAGAAAGTTGTCCTAAACAGCTTGCAATCGAATGTTCATGTGATTAGAAAAGGCAGGAGAGTGGTCAGGTACTGTTTTCTCTCACTTGGCAAGCTGCGCACACAATCGCAGTGTTGTACAGCTTGTTTCATCACCTTTGCGAACTTGCCGCTCTCTCCGGCTCCCGGAGACGAAGAAGCTGCTTCTTCGCGCAAAGACGATTCTGCCGCTCACAGTGCTCTGCAGTGTGTGTCTTCTGCCGAAAGAGGCCGGGGAGCTGTGCTTAGCTCTGCAGAGTACCGTACCTTCGTCTTTAGCGTCTCTTCTCGTCTACATCTTAGCAAAAAGCTTTTCCACTGTGTCTGGCAAGGAGAAACTGTGCCAGCACAGAAAACATCTCCCATCGTGTTCTAGAGGCTGCACGGAGGTCTGCCGAGTGTTTTGCAAGAAGAGAAAGAAAGTTGTCCAAAACAGCTTGCAATCGAATGTTCATGTGAATAGAAAAGGCAGGAGAGTGGACAGGTACTGTTTTCTCTCAGTTGGCAAGCTGCGCACACAATCGCAGTGTTGTACAGCTTGTTTCATCACCTTTGCGAACTTGCCGCTCTCTCCGGCTCCCGGAGACGAAGAAGCTGCTTCTTCGCGCAAAGACCATTCTGCCGCTCACAGTGCTCTGCAGTGTGTGTCTTCTGCCGAAAGAGGCCCGGGAGCTGTGCTTAGACCTGCAGAGCACCGTACCTTCGTCTTTAGCGTCTCTTCTCGTCTACATCTTAGCAAAAAGCTTTTCCACTGTGTCTGGCACGGAGAAACTGTGCCAGCACAAAAATCTTCTCCCATCGTGTTCTAGAGGCTGCACGGAGGTCTGCCGAGTGTTTTGCAAGAAGAGAAAGAAAGTTGTCCAAAACAGCTTGCAATCGAATGTTCATGTGATTAGAAAAGGCAGGAGAGTGGTCAGGTACTGTTTTCTCTCACTTGGCAAGCTGCGCACACAATCGCATTGTTGTACAGCTTGTTTCATCACCTTTGCGAAGCTGCCGCTCTCTCCGGCTCCCGGAGACGAAGTAGCTGCTTCTTCGCGCAAAGACGATTCTGCCGCTCACAGTGCTCTGCAGTGTGTGTCTTCTGCCGAAAGTGGCCCGGGAGCTGTGCTTAGCTCTGCAGAGCACCGTACCTTCGTCTTTAGCGTCTCTTCTCGTCTACATCTTAGCAAAAAGCTTTTCCACTCTGTCTGGCAAGGAGAAACTGTGCCAGCACAAAAATCATCTCCCATCGTGTTCTAGAGGATGCACGGAGGTCTGCCGAGTGTTTTGCAAGAAGAGAAAGAAAGTTGTCCAAAACAGCTTGCAATCGAATGTTCATGTGAATAGAAAAGGCAGGAGAGTGGTCAGGTACTGTTTTCTCTCAGTTGGCAAGCTGCGCACACAATCGCAGTGTTGTACAGCTTGTTTCATCACCTTTGCGAACTTGCCGCTCTCTGCGGCTCCCGGAGACGAAGAAGCTGCTTCTTCGCGCAAAGACGATTCTGCCGCTCACAGTGCTCTGCAGTGTGTGTCTTCTGCCGAAAGTGGCCCGGGAGCGGTTCTTAGCTCTGCAGAGCACCGTACCTTCGTTTTTAGCGTCTCTTCTCGTCTACATCTTAGCAAAAAGCTTTTCCACTCTGTCTGGCAAGGAGAAACTGTGCCAGCACAAAAATCATCTCCCATCGTGTTCTACAGGCTGCACGGAGGTCTGCCGAGTGTTTTGCAAGAAGAGAAAGAAAGTTGTCCAAAACAACTTGCAATCGAATGTTCATGTGAATAGAAAAGGCAGGAGAGTGGTCAGGTACTGTTTTCTCTCACTTGGCAAGCTGCGCACACAATCGCAGTGTTGTACAGCTTGTTTCATCACCTTTGCGAACTTGCCGCTCTCTGCGGCTCCCGGAGACGAAGAAGCTGCTTCTTCGCGCAAAGACGATTCTGCCGCTCACAGTGCTCTGCGGTGTGTGTCTTCTGCCGAAAGTGGCCCGGGAGCGGGTCTTAGCTCTGCAGACCACCGTACCTTCGTCTTTAGCCTCTCTTCTCGTCTACATCTTAGCAAAAAGCTTTTCCACTGTGTCTGGCAAGGAGAAACTGTGCCTGCACAGAAAACATCTCCCATCGTGTTCTAGAGGCTGCACGGAGGTCTGCCGAGTGTTTTGCAAGAAGAGAAAGAAAGTTGTCCAAAACAGCTTGCAATCGAATGTTCATGTGAATAGAAAAGGCAGGAGAGTGGTCAGGTACTGTTTTCTCTCAGTTGGCAAGCTGCGCACACAATCGCAGTGTTGTACAGCTTGTTTCATCACCTTTGCGAACTTGCCGCTCTCTGTGGCTCCCGGAGACGAAGAAGCTGCTTCTTCGCGCAAAGACGATTCTGCCGCTCACAGTGCTCTGCAGTGTGTGTCTTCTGCCGAAAGTGGTCCGGGAGCGTTTCTTAGCTCTGCAGAGCACCGTACCTTCGTCTTTAGCGTCTCTTCTCGTCTACATCTTAGCAAAAAGCTTTTCCACTCTGTCTGGCAAGGAGAAACTGTGCCTGCACAGAAATCATCTCCCATCGTGTTCTACAGGCTGCACGGAGGTCTGCCGAGTGTTTTGCAAGAAGAGAAAGAAAGTTGTCCAAAACAGCTTGCAATCGAATGTTCATGTGAATAGAAAAGGCAGGAGAGTGGTCAGGTACTGTTTTCTCTCAGTTGGCAAGCTGCGCACACAATCGCAGTGTTGTACAGCTTGTTTCATCACCTTTGCGAACTTGCCGCTCTCTCCGGCTCCCGGAGACGAAGAAGCTGCTTCTTCGCGCAAAGACGATTCTGCCGCTCACAGTGCTCTGCGGAGTGTGTCTTCTGCCGAAAGTGGCCCGGGAGCGGTTCTTAGCTCTGCCGAGCACCGTACCTTCGTCTTTAGCGTCTCTTCTCGTCTACATCTTAGCAAAAAGCTTTTCCACTGTGTCTGGCAAGGAGAAACTGTGCCAGCACAGAAAACATCTCCCATCGTGTTCTAGAGGCTGCACGGAGGTCTGCCGAGTGTTTTGCAAGAAGAGAAAGAAAGTTGTCCAAAACAGCTTGCAATCGAATGTTCATGTGAATAGAAAAGGCAGGAGAGTGGTCAGGTACTGTTTTCTCTCAGTTGGCAAGCTGCGCACACAATCGCAGTGTTGTACAGCTTGTTTCATCACCTTTGCGAACTTGCCGCTCTCTCCGGCTCCCGGAGACGAAGAAGCTGCTTCTTCGCGAAAAGACCATTCTGCCGCTCACAGTGCTCTGCGGTGTGTGTCTTCTGCCGAAAGAGGCCGGGTAGCTGTGCTTAGCTCTGCAGAGTACCGTACCTTCGTCTTTAGCGTCTCTTCTCGTCTACATCTTAGCAAAAAGCTTTTCCACTCTGTCTGGCAAGGAGAAACTGTGCCAGCACAGAAAACATCTCCCATCGTGTTCTAGAGGCTGCACGGAGGTCTGCCGAGTGTTTTGCAAGAAGAGAAAGAAAGTTGTCCAAAACAGCTTGCAATCGAATGTTCATGTGAATAGAAAAGGCAGGAGAGTGGTCAGGTACTGTTTTCTCTCAGTTGGCAAGCTGCGCACACAATCGCAGTGTTGTACAGCTTGTTTCATCACCTTTGCGAACTTGCCGCTCTCTCCGGCTCCCGGAGACGAAGAAGCTGCTTCTTCGCGCAAAGACGATTCTGCCGCTCACAGTGCTCTGCAGTGTGTGTCTTCTGCCGAAAGAAGCCCGGGAGCTGTGCTTAGCTCTGCAGAGCACCGTACCTTCGTCTTTAGCGTCTCTTCTCGTCTACATCTTTGCAAAAAGCTTTTCCACTCTGTCTGGCAAGGAGAAACTGTGCCAGCATAAAAATCATCTCCCATCGTGTTCTAGAGGCTGCACGGAGGTTTGCCGAGTGTTTTGCAAGAAGAGAAAGAAAGTTGTCCAAAACAGCTTGCAATCGAATGTTCATGTGAATAGAAAAGGCAGGAGAGTGGTCAGGTACTGTTTTCTCTCACTTGGCAAGCTGCGCACACAATCGCAGTGTTGTACAGCTTGTTTCATCACCTTTGCGAACTTGCCGCTCTCTCCGGCTCCCGGAGACGAAGAAGCTGCTTCTTCGCGCAAAGACGATTCTGCCGCTCACAGTGCTCTGCAGTGTGTGTCTTCTGCCGAAAGTGGCCCGGGAGCGGTTCTTAGCTCTGCAGAGCACCGTACCTTCGTTTTTAGCGTCTCTTCTCGTCTACATCTTAGCAAAAAGCTTTTCCACTGTTTGTGGCAAGGAGAAACTGTGCCAGCACAAAAATCATCTCCCATCGTGTTCTAGAGGCTGCACGGAGGTCTGCCGAGTGTTTTGCAAGAAGAGAAAGAAAGTTGTCCAAAACAGCTTGCAATCGAATGTTCATGTGAATAGAAAAGGCAGGAGAGTGGTCAAATACTGTTTTCTCTCACTTGGCAAGCTGCGCACACAATCGCAGTGTTGTACAGCTTGTTTCATCACCTTTGCGAACTTGCCGCTCTCTGCGGCTCCCGGAGACGAAGAAGCTGCTTCTTCGCGCAAAGACGATTCTGCCGCTCACAGTGCTCTGCGGTGTGTGTCTTCTGCCGAAAGTGGCCCGGGAGCGGTTCTTAGCTCTGCAGAGCACCGTACCTTCGTCTTTAGCGTCTCTTCTCGTCTACATCTTAGCAAAAAGCTTTTCCACTGTGTCTGGCAAGGAGAAACTGTGCCAGCACAGAAAACATCTCCCATCGTGTTCTAGAGGCTGCACGGAGGTCTGCCGAGTGTTTTGCAAGAAGAGAAAGAAAGTTGTCCAAAACAGCTTGCAATCGAATGTTCATGTGAATAGAAAAGGCAGGAGAGTGGTCAGGTACTGTTTTCTCTCACTTGGCAAGCTGCGCACACAATCGCAGTGTTGTACAGCTTGTTTCATCACCTTTGCGAACTTGCCGCTCTCTGCGGCTCCCGGAGACGAAGAAGCTGCTTCTTCGCGCAGAGACGATTCTGCCGCTCACAGTGCTCTGCGGTGTGTGTCTTCTGCCGAAAGTGGCCCGGGAGCGGTGCTTAGCTCTGCAGAGCACCGTACCTTCGTCTTTAGCGTCTCTTCTCGTCTACATCTTAGCAAAAAGCTTTTCCACTCTGTCTGGCAAGGAGAAACTGTGCCAGCACAAAAATCATCTCCCATCGTGTTCTACAGGCTGCACGGAGGTCTGCCGAGTGTTTTGCAAGAAGAGAAAGAAAGTTGTCCAAAACAGCTTGCAATCGAATGTTCATGTGAATAGAAAAGGCAGGAGAGTGGTCAGGTACTGTTTTCTCTCAGTTGGCAAGCTGCGCACACAATCGCAGTGTTGTACAGCTTGTTTCATCACCTTTGCGAACTTGCCGCTCTCTCCGGCTCCCGGAGACGAAGAAGCTGCTTCTTCGCGCAAAGACCATTCTGCCGCTCACAGTGCTCTGCGGTGTGTGTCTTCTGCCGAAAGTGGCCCGGGAGCGGTTCTTAGCTCTGCAGAGCACCGTACTTTCGTCTTTAGCGTCTCTTCTCGTCTACATCTTAGCAAAAAGCTTTTCCACTCTGTCTGGCAAGGAGAAACTGTGCCAGCACAGAAAACATCTCCCATCGTGTTCTAGAGGCTGCACGGAGGTCTGCCGAGTGTTTTGCAAGAAGAGAAAGAAAGTTGTCCAAAACAGCTTGCAATCGAATGTTCATGTGAATAGAAAAGGCAGGAGAGTGGTCAGGTACTGTTTTCTCTCACTTGGCAAGCTGCCCACACAATCGCATTGTTGTACAGCTTGTTTCATCACCTTTGCGAACTTGCCGCTCTCTCCGGCTCCCGGAGACGAAGAAGCTGCTTCTTCCCGCAAAGACGATTCTGCCGCTCACAGTGCTCTGCAGTGTGTGTCTTCTGCCGAAAGTGGCCCGGGAGCTGTGCTTAGCTCTGCAGAGCACCGTACCTTCGTCTTTAGCGTCTCTTCTCGTCTACATCTTAGCAAAAAGCTTTTCCACTGTGTCTGGCAAGGAGAAACTGTGCCAGCACAAAAATCATCTCCCATCGTGTTCTAGAGGCTGCACGGAGGTCTGCCGAGTGTTTTGCAAGAAGAGAAAGAAAGTTGTCCTAAACAGCTTGCAATCGAATGTTCATGTGATTAGAAAAGGCAGGAGAGTGGTCAGGTACTGTTTTCTCTCACTTGGCAAGCTGCGCACACAATCGCAGTGTTGTACAGCTTGTTTCATCACCTTTGCGAACTTGCCGGTCTCTCCGGCTCCCGGAGACGAAGAAGCTGCTTCTTCGCGCAAAGACGATTCTGCCGCTCACAGTGCTCTGCAGTGTGTGTCTTCTGCCGAAAGAGGCCGGGGAGCTGTGCTTAGCTCTGCAGAGTACCGTACCTTCGTCTTTAGCGTCTCTTCTCGTCTACATCTTAGCAAAAAGCTTTTCCACTGTGTCTGGCAAGGAGAAACTGTGCCTGCACAGAAAACATCTCCCATCGTGTTCTAGAGGCTGCACGGAGGTCTGCCGAGTGTTTTGCAAGAAGAGAAAGAAAGTTGTCCAAAACAGCTTGCAATCGAATGTTCATGTGAATAGAAAAGGCAGGAGAGTGGACAGGTACTGTTTTCTCTCAGTTGGCAAGCTGCGCACACAATCGCAGTGTTGTACAGCTTGTTTCATCACCTTTGCGAACTTGCCGCTCTCTGCGGCTCCCGGAGACGAAGAAGCTGCTTCTTCGCGCAAAGACCATTCTGCCGCTCACAGTGCTCTGCAGTGTGTGTCTTCTTCCGAAAGTGGCCCGGGAGCGGTGCTTAGCTCTGCAGAGCACCGTACCTTCGTCTTTAGCGTCTCTTCTCGTCTACATCTTAGCAAAAAGCTTTTCCACTGTGTCTGGCAAGGAGAAACTGTGCCAGCACAGAAAACATCTCCCATCGTGTTCTAGAGGCTGCACGGAGGTCTGCCGAGTGTTTTGCAAGAAGAGAAAGAAAGTTGTCCAAAACAGCTTGCAATCGAATGTTCATGTGAATAGAAAAGGCAGGAGAGTTGTCAGGTACTGTTTTCTCTCAGTCGGTAAGCTGCGCACACAATCGCAGTGTTGTACAGCTTGTTTCATCACCTTTGCGAACTTGCCGCTCTCTGCTGCTCCCGGAGACGAAGAAGCTGCTTCTTCGCGCAAAGACGATTCTGCCGCTCACAGTGCTCTGCGGTGTGTGTCTTCTGCCGAAAGTGGCCCGGGAGCGGTGCTTAGCTCTGCCGAGCACCGTACCTTCGTCTTTAGCGTCTCTTCTCGTCTACATCTTAGCAAAAAGCTTTTCCACTCTGTCTGGCAAGGAGAAACTCTGCCAGCACAGAAAACATCTCCCATCGTGTTCTAGAGGCTGCACGGAGGTCTGCCGAGTGTTTTGCAAGAAGAGAAAGAAAGTTGTCCAAAACAGCTTGCAATCGAATGTTCATGTGATTAGAAAAGGCAGGAGAGTGGTCAGGTACTGTTTTCTCTCAGTTGGCAAGCTGCGCACACAATCGCAGTGTTGTACAGCTTGTTTCATCACCTTTGCGAACTTGCCGCTCTCTCCGGCTCCCGGAGACGAAGAAGCTGCTTCTTCGCGCAAAGACGATTCTGCCGCTCACAGTGCTCTGCGGTGTGTGTCTTCTGCCGAAAGAGGCCGGGGAGCTGTGCTTAGCTCTGCAGAGCACCGTACCTTCGTCTTTAGCGTCTCTTCTCGTCTACATCTTAGCAAAAAGCTTTTCCACTCTGTCTGGCAAGGAGAAACTGTGCCAGCACAGAAAACATCTCCCATCGTGTTCTAGAGGCTGCACGGAGGTCTGCCGAGTGTTTTGCAAGAAGAGAAAGAAAGTTGTCCAAAACAGCTTGCAATCGAATGTTCATGTGAATAGAAAAGGCAGGAGAGTGGTCAGGTACTGTTTTCTCTCAGTTGGCAAGCAGCGCACACAATCGCAGTGTTGTACAGCTTGTTTCATCACCTTTGCGAACTTGCCGCTCTCTCCGGCTCCCGGAGACGAAGAAGCTGCTTCTTCGCGCAAAGACCATTATGCCGCTCACAGTGCTCTGCGGTGTGTGTCTTCTGCCGAAAGAGGCCCGGGAGCTGTGCTTAGCTCTGCAGAGCACCGTACCTTCGTCTTTAGCCTCTCTTCTCGTCTACATCTTAGCAAAAAGCTTTTCCACTCTGTCTGGCAAGGAGAAACTGTGCCAGCACAAAAATCATCTCCCATCGTGTTCTAGAGGCTGCACGGAGCTCTGCCGAGTGTTTTGCAAGAAGAGAAAGAAAGTTGTCCAAAACAGCTTGCAATCGAATGTTCATGTGAATAGAAAAGGCAGGAGAGTGGTCAGGTACTGTTTTCTCTCACTTGGCAAGCTGCGCACACAATCGCAGTGTTGTACAGCTTGTTTCATCACCTTTGCGAACTTGCCGCTCTCTCCGGCTCCCGGAGACGAAGAAGCTGCTTCTTCGCGCAAAGACGATTCTGCCGCTCACAGTGCTCTGCGGTGTGTGTCTTCTGCCGAAAGTGGCCCGGGAGCGGTTCTTAGCTCTGCAGAGCACCGTACCTTCGTTTTTAGCGTCTCTTCTCGTCTACATCTTAGCAAAAAGCTTTTCCACTCTGTCTGGCAAGGAGAAACTGTGCCAGCACAAGAATGATCTCCCATCGTGTTCTAGAGGCTGCACGGAGGTCTGCCGAGTGTTTTGCAAGAAGAGAAAGAAAGTTGTCCAAAACAGCTTGCAATCGAATGTTCATGTGAATAGAAAAGGCAGGAGAGTGGTCAGGTACTGTTTTCTCTCAGTTGGCAAGCTGCGCACACAATCGCAGTGTTGTACAGCTTGTTTCATCACCTTTGCGAACTTGCCGCTCTCTGCGGCTCCCGGAGACGAAGAAGCTGCTTCTTCGCGCAAAGACGATTCTGCCGCTCACAGTGCTCTGCGGTGTGTGTCTTCTGCCGAAAGTGGCCCGGGAGCGGTTCTTAGCTCTGCAGAGCACCGTACCTTCGTCTTTAGCGTCTCTTCTCGTCTACATCTTAGCAAAAAGCTTTTCCACTGTGTCTGGCAAGGAGAAACTGTGCCAGCACAGAAAACATCTCCCATCGTGTTCTAGAGGCTGCACGGAGGTCTGCCGAGTGTTTTGCAAGAAGAGAAAGAAAGTTGTCCAAAACAGCTTGCAATCGAATGTTCATGTGAATAGAAAAGGCAGGAGAGTGGACAGGTACTGTTTTCTCTCAGTTGGCAAGCTGCGCACACAATCGCAGTGTTGTACAGCTTGTTTCATCACCTTGGCGAACTTGCCGCTCTCTCCGGCTCCCGGAGACGAAGAAGCTGCTTCTTCGCGCAAAGACGATTCTGCCGCTCACAGTGCTCTGCGGTGTGTGTCTTCTGCCGAAAGTGGCCCGGGAGCGGTTCTTAGCTCTGCCGAGCACCGTACCTTCGTCTTTAGCGTCTCTTCTCGTCTACATCTTAGCAAAAAGCTTTTCCACTCTGTCTGGCAAGGAGAAACTGTGCCAGCACAGAAAACATCTCCCATCGTGTTCTAGAGGCTGCACGGAGGTCTGCCGAGTGTTTTGCAAGAAGAGAAAGAAAGTTGTCCAAAACAGCTTGCAATCGAATGTTCATGTGAATAGAAAAGGCAGGAGAGTTGTCAGGTACTGTTTTCTCTCAGTTGGTAAGCTGCGCACACAATCGCAGTGTTGTACAGCTTGTTTCATCAACTTTGCGAACTTGCCGCTCTCTGCGGCTCCCGGAGACGAAGAAGCTGCTTCTTCGCGCAAAGACCATTCTGCCGCTCACAGTGCTCTGCAGTGTGTGTCTTCTGCCGAAAGAGGCCCGGGAGCTGTGCTTAGACCTGCAGAGCACCGTACCTTCGTCTTTAGCGTCTCTTCTCGTCTACATCTTAGCAAAAAGCTTTTCCACTGTGTCTGGCACGGAGAAACTGTGCCAGCACAAAAATCTTCTCCCATCGTGTTCTAGAGGCTGCACGGAGGTCTGCCGAGTGTTTTGCAAGAAGAGAAAGAAAGTTGTCCAAAACAGCTTGCAATCGAATGTTCATGTGATTAGAAAAGGCAGGAGAGTGGTCAGGTACTGTTTTCTCTCACTTGGCAAGCTGCGCACACAATCGCAGTGTTGTACAGCTTGTTTCATCACCTTTGCGAAGCTGCCGCTCTCTCTGGCTCCCGGAGACGAAGTAGCTGCTTCTTCGCGCAAAGACGATTCTGCCGCTCACAGTGCTCTGCAGTGTGTGTCTTCTGCCGAAAGTGGCCCGGGAGCTGTGCTTAGCTCTGCAGAGCACCGTACCTTCGTCTTTAGCGTCTCTTCTCGTCTACATCTTAGCAAAAAGCTTTTCCACTCTGTCTGGCAAGGAGAAACTGTGCCAGCACAAAAATCATCTCCCATCGTGTTCTAGAGGATGCACGGAGGTCTGCCGAGTGTTTTGCAAGAAGAGAAAGAAAGTTGTCCAAAACAGCTTGCAATCGAATGTTCATGTGAATAGAAAAGGCAGGAGAGTGGTCAGGTACTGTTTTCTCTCAGTTGGCAAGCTGCGCACACAATCGCAGTGTTGTACAGCTTGTTTCATCACCTTTGCGAACTTGCCGCTCTCTGCGGCTCCCGGAGACGAAGAAGCTGCTTCTTCGCGCAAAGACGATTCTGCCGCTCACAGTGCTCTGCAGTGTGTGTCTTCTGCCGAAAGTGGCCCGGGAGCGGTTCTTAGCTCTGCAGAGCACCGTACCTTCGTTTTTAGCGTCTCTTCTCGTCTACATCTTAGCAAAAAGCTTTTCCACTCTGTCTGGCAAGGAGAAACTGTGCCAGCACAAAAATCATCTCCCATCGTGTTCTAGAGGCTGCACGGAGGTCTGCCGAGTGTTTTGCAAGAAGAGAAAGAAAGTTGTCCAAAACAGCTTGCAATCGAATGTTCATGTGAATAGAAAAGGCAGGAGAGTGGTCAGGTACTGTTTTCTCTCACTTGGCAAGCTGCGCACACAATCGCAGTGTTGTACAGCTTGTTTCATCACCTTTGCGAACTTGCCGCTCTCTGCGGCTCCCGGAGACGAAGAAGCTGCTTCTTCGCGCAAAGACGATTCTGCCGCTCACAGTGCTCTGCGGTGTGTGTCTTCTGCCGAAAGTGGCCCGGGAGCGGTTCTTAGCTCTGCAGACCACCGTACCTTCGTCTTTAGCCTCTCTTCTCGTCTACATCTTAGCAAAAAGCTTTTCCACTGTGTCTGGCAAGGAGAAACTGTGCCTGCACAGAAAACATCTCCCATCGTGTTCTAGAGGCTGCACGGAGGTCTGCCGAGTGTTTTGCAAGAAGAGAAAGAAAGTTGTCCAAAACAGCTTGCAATCGAATGTTCATGTGAATAGAAAAGGCAGGAGAGTGGTCAGGTACTGTTTTCTCTCAGTTGGCAAGCTGCGCACACAATCGCAGTGTTGTACAGCTTGTTTCATCACCTTTGCGAACTTGCCGCTCTCTGTGGCTCCCGGAGACGAAGAAGCTGCTTCTTCGCGCAAAGACGATTCTGCCGCTCACAGTGCTCTGCAGTGTGTGTCTTCTGCCGAAAGTGGTCCGGGAGCGTTTCTTAGCTCTGCAGAGCACCGTACCTTCGTCTTTAGCGTCTCTTCTCGTCTACATCTTAGCAAAAAGCTTTTCCACTCTGTCTGGCAAGGAGAAACTGTGCCAGCACAAAAATCATCTCCCATCGTGTTCTACAGGCTGCACGGAGGTCTGCCGAGTGTTTTGCAAGAAGAGAAAGAAAGTTGTCCAAAACAGCTTGCAATCGAATGTTCATGTGAATAGAAAAGGCAGGAGAGTGGTCAGGTACTGTTTTCTCTCAGTTGGCAAGCTGCGCACACAATCGCAGTGTTGTACAGCTTGTTTCATCACCTTTGCGAACTTGCCGCTCTCTCCGGCTCCCGGAGACGAAGAAGCTGCTTCTTCGCGCAAAGACGATTCTGCCGCTCACAGTGCTCTGCGGTGTGTGTCTTCTGCCGAAAGTGGCCCGGGAGCGGTTCTTAGCTCTGCCGAGCACCGTACCTTCGTCTTTAGCGTCTCTTCTCGTCTACATCTTAGCAAAAAGCTTTTCCACTGTGTCTGGCAAGGAGAAACTGTGCCAGCACAGAAAACATCTCCCATCGTGTTCTAGAGGCTGCACGGAGGTCTGCCGAGTGTTTTGCAAGAAGAGAAAGAAAGTTGTCCAAAACAGCTTGCAATCGAATGTTCATGTGAATAGAAAAGGCAGGAGAGTGGTCAGGTACTGTTTTCTCTCAGTTGGCAAGCTGCGCACACAATCGCAGTGTTGTACAGCTTGTTTCATCACCTTTGCGAACTTGCCGCTCTCTCCGGCTCCCGGAGACGAAGAAGCTGCTTCTTCGCGAAAAGACCATTCTGCCGCTCACAGTGCTCTGCGGTGTGTGTCTTCTGCCGAAAGAGGCCGGGTAGCTGTGCTTAGCTCTGCAGAGTACCGTACCTTCGTCTTTAGCGTCTCTTCTCGTCTACATCTTAGCAAAAAGCTTTTCCACTCTGTCTGGCAAGGAGAAACTGTGCCAGCACAGAAAACATCTCCCATCGTGTTCTAGAGGCTGCACGGAGGTCTGCCGAGTGTTTTGCAAGAAGAGAAAGAAAGTTGTCCAAAACAGCTTGCAATCGAATGTTCATGTGAATAGAAAAGGCAGGAGAGTGGTCAGGTACTGTTTTCTCTCAGTTGGCAAGCTGCGCACACAATCGCAGTGTTGTACAGCTTGTTTCATCACCTTTGCGAACTTGCCGCTCTCTCCGGCTCCCGGAGACGAAGAAGCTGCTTCTTCGCGCAAAGACGATTCTGCCGCTCACAGTGCTCTGCAGTGTGTGTCTTCTGCCGAAAGAAGCCCGGGAGCTGTGCTTAGCTCTGCAGAGCACCGTACCTTCGTCTTTAGCGTCTCTTCTCGTCTACATCTTTGCAAAAAGCTTTTCCACTCTGTCTGGCAAGGAGAAACTGTGCCAGCATAAAAATCATCTCCCATCGTGTTCTAGAGGCTGCACGGAGGTTTGCCGAGTGTTTTGCAAGAAGAGAAAGAAAGTTGTCCAAAACAGCTTGCAATCGAATGTTCATGTGAATAGAAAAGGCAGGAGAGTGGTCAGGTACTGTTTTCTCTCAGTTGGCAAGCTGCGCACACAATCGCAGTGTTGTACAGCTTGTTTCATCACCTTTGCGAACTTGCCGCTCTCTCCGGCTCCCGGAGACGAAGAAGCTGCTTCTTCGCGCAAAGACGATTCTGCCGCTCACAGTGCTCTGCAGTGTGTGTCTTCTGCCGAAAGAGGCCGGGGAGCTGTGCTTAGCTCTGCAGAGCACCGTACCTTCGTTTTTAGCGTCTCTTCTCGTCTACATCTTAGCAAAAAGCTTTTCCACTGTGTGTGGCAAGGAGAAACTGTGCCAGCACAAAAATCATCTCCCATCGTGTTCTAGAGGCTGCACGGAGGTCTGCCGAGTGTTTTGCAAGAAGAGAAAGAAAGTTGTCCAAAACAGCTTGCAATCGAATGTTCATGTGAATAGAAAAGGCAGGAGAGTGGTCAGGTACTGTTTTCTCTCAGTTGGCAAGCTGCGCACACAATCGCAGTGTTGTACAGCTTGTTTCATCACCTTTGCGAACTTGCCGCTCTCTGCGGCTCCCGGAGACGAAGAAGCTGCTTCTTCGCGCAAAGACGATTCTGCCGCTCACAGTGCTCTGCGGTGTGTGTCTTCTGCCGAAAGTGGCCCGGGAGCGGTTCTTAGCTCTGCAGAGCACCGTACCTTCGTCTTTAGCGTCTCTTCTCGTCTACATCTTAGCAAAAAGCTTTTCCACTGTGTCTGGCAAGGAGAAACTGTGCCAGCACAGAAAACATCTCCCATCGTGTTCTAGAGGCTGCACGGAGGTCTGCCGAGTGTTTTGCAAGAAGAGAAAGAAAGTTGTCCAAAACAGCTTGCAATCGAATGTTCATGTGAATAGAAAAGGCAGGAGAGTGGTCAGGTACTGTTTTCTCTCAGTTGGCAAGCTGCGCACACAATCGCAGTGTTGTACAGCTTGTTTCATCACCTTTGCGAACTTGCCGCTCTCTCCGGCTCCCGGAGACGAAGAAGCTGCTTCTTCGCGCAAAGACCATTCTGCCGCTCACAGTGCTCTGCAGTGTGTGTCTTCTGCCGAAAGTGGCCCGGGAGCGGTGCTTAGCTCTGCAGAGCACCGTACCTTCGTCTTTAGCCTCTCTTCTCGTCTACATCTTAGCAAAAAGCTTTTCCACTCTGTCTGGCAAGGAGAAACTGTGCCAGAACAAAAATCATCTCCCATCGTGTTCTAGAGGCTGCACGGAGGTCTGCCGAGTGTTTTGCAAGAAGAGAAAGAAAGTCGTCCAAAACAGCTTGCAATCGAATGTTCATGTGAATAGAAAAGGCAGGAGAGTGGTCAGGTACTGTTTTCTCTCAGTTGGCAAGCTGCGCACACAATCGCAGTGTTGTACAGCTTGTTTCATCACCTTTGCGAACTTGCCGCTCTCTCCGGCTCCCGGAGACGAAGAAGCTGCTTCTTCGCGCAAAGACGATTCTGCCGCTCACAGTGCTCTGCGGTGTGCGCCTTCTGCCGAAAGAGGCCCGGGAGCTGTGCTTAGCTCTGCAGAGTACCGTACCTTCGTCTTTAGCCTCTCTTCTCGTCTACATCTTAGCAAAAAGCTTTTCCACTGTGTCTGGCAAGGAGAAACTGTGCCAGCACAGAAAACATCTCCCATCGTGTTCTAGAGGCTGCACGGAGGTCTGCCGAGTGTTTTGCAAGAGAAAGAAAGTTGTCCAAAACAGCTTGCAATCGAATGTTCATGTGAATAGAAAAGGCAGGAGAGTGGACAGGTACTGTTTTCTCTCACTTGGCAAGCTGCGCACACAATCGCAGTGTTGTACAGCTTGTTTCATCACCTTTGCGAACTTGCCGCTCTCTCCGGCTCCCGGAGACGAAGAAGCTGCTTCTTCGCGCAAAGACCATTCTGCCGCTCACAGTGCTCTGCGGTGTGCGCCTTCTGCCGAAAGAGGCCGGGGAGCTGTGCTTAGCTCTGCAGAGTACCGTACCTTCGTCTTTAGCGTCTCTTCTCGTCTACATCTTAGCAAAAAGCTTTTCCACTGTGTCTGGCAAGGAGAAACTGTGCCAGCACAGAAAACATCTTCCATCGTGTTCTAGAGGCTGCACGGAGGTCTGCCGAGTGTTTTGCAAGAAGAGAAAGAAAGTTGTCCAAAACAGCTTGCATTCGAATGTTCATGTGAATAGAAAAGGCAGGAGAGTGGTCAGGTACTGTTTTCTCTCACTTGGCAAGCTGCGCACACAATCGCAGTGTTGTACAGCTTGTTTCATCACCTTTGCGAACTTGCCGCTCTCTCCGGCTCCCGGAGACGAAGAAGCTGCTTCTTCGCGCAAAGACGATTCTGCCGCTCACAGTGCTCTGCAGTGTGTGTCTTCTGCCGAAAGTGGCCCGGGAGCTGTGCTTAGCTCTGCCGAGCACCGTACCTTCGTCTTTAGCGTCTCTTCTCGTCTACATCTTAGCAAAAAGCTTTTCCACTCTGTCTGGCAAGGAGAAACTGTGCCAGCACAGAAAACATCTCCCATCGTGTTCTAGAGGCTGCACGGAGGTCTGCCGAGTGTTTTGCAAGAAGAGAAAGAAAGTTGTCCAAAACAGCTTGCAATCGAATGTTCATGTGAATAGAAAAGGCAGGAGAGTTGTCAGGTACTGTTTTCTCTCAGTTGGTAAGCTGCGCACACAATCGCAGTGTTGTACAGCTTGTTTCATCAACTTTGCGAACTTGCCGCTCTCTCCGGCTCCCGGAGACGAAGAAGCTGCTTCTTCGCGCAAAGACGATTCTGCCGCTCACAGTGCTCTGCGGTGTGCGTCTTCTGCCGAAAGAGGCCGGGGAGCTGTGCTTAGCTATGCAGAGCACCGTACCTTCGTCTTTAGCGTCTCTTCTCGTCTACATCTTAGCAAAAAGCTTTTCCACTGTGTCTGGCAAGGAGAAACTGTGCCAGCACAAAAATCATCTCCCATCGTGTTCTAGAGGCTGCACGGAGGTCTGCCGAGTGTTTTGCAAGAAGAGAAAGAAAGTTGTCCAAAACAGCTTGCAATCGAATGTTCATGTGAATAGAAAAGGCAGGAGAGTGGTCAGGTACTGTTTTCTCTCACTTGGCAAGCTGCGCACACAATCGCAGTGTTGTACAGCTTGTTTCATCACCTTTGCGAACTTGCCGCTCTCTCCGGCTCCCGGAGACGAAGAAGCTGCTTCTTCGCGCAAAGACGATTCTGCCGCTCACAGTGCTCTGCAGTGTGTGTCTTCTGCCGAAAGTGGCCCGGGAGCGGTTCTTAGCTCTGCAGAGCACCGTACCTTCGTTTTTAGCGTCTCTTCTCGTTTACATCTTAGCAAAAAGCTTTTCCACTGTGTCTGGCAAGGAGAAACTGTGCCAGCACAGAAAACATCTCCCATCGTGTTCTAGAGGCTGCACGGAGGTCTGCCGAGTGTTTTGCAAGAAGAGAAAGAAAGTTGTCCAAAACAGCTTGCAATCGAATGTTCATGTGAATAGAAAAGGCAGGAGAGTGGTCAGGTACTGTTTTCTCTCAGTTGGCAAGCTGCGCACACAATCGCAGTGTTGTACAGCTTGTTTCATCACCTTTGCGAACTTGCCGCTCTCTGCGGCTCCCGGAGACGAAGAAGCTGCTTCTTCGCGCAAAGACCATTCTGCCGCTCACAGTGCTCTGCAGTGTGTGTCTTCTTCCGAAAGTGGCCCGGGAGCGGTGCTTAGCTCTGCAGAGCACCGTACCTTCGTCTTTAGCGTCTCTTCTCGTCTACATCTTAGCAAAAAGCTTTTCCACTGTGTCTGGCAAGGAGAAACTGTGCCAGCACAGAAAACATCTCCCATCGTGTTCTAGAGGCTGCACGGAGGTCTGCCGAGTGTTTTGCAAGAAGAGAAAGAAAGTTGTCCAAAACAGCTTGCAATCGAATGTTCATGTGAATAGAAAAGGCAGGAGAGTTGTCAGGTACTGTTTTCTCTCAGTTGGTAAGCTGCGCACACAATCGCAGTGTTGTACAGCTTGTTTCATCACCTTTGCGAACTTGCCGCTCTCTGCTGCTCCCGGAGACGAAGAAGCTGCTTCTTCGCGCAAAGACGATTCTGCCGCTCACAGTGCTCTGCGGTGTGTGTCTTCTGCCGAAAGTGGCCCGGGAGCGGTGCTTAGCTCTGCCGAGCACCGTACCTTCGTCTTTAGCGTCTCTTCTCGTCTACATCTTAGCAAAAAGCTTTTCCACTGTGTCTGGCAAGGAGAAACTGTGCCAGCACAGAAAACATCTCCCATCGTGTTCTAGAGGCTGCACGGAGGTCTGCCGAGTGTTTTGCAAGAAGAGAAAGAAAGTTGTCCAAAACAGCTTGCAATCGAATGTTCATGTGATTAGAAAAGGCAGGAGAGTGGTCAGGTACTGTTTTCTCTCAGTTGGCAAGCTGCGCACACAATCGCAGTGTTGTACAGCTTGTTTCATCACCTTTGCGAACTTGCCGCTCTCTCCGGCTCCCGGAGACGAAGAAGCTGCTTCTTCGCGCAAAGACGATTCTGCCGCTCACAGTGCTCTGCGGTGTGTGTCTTCTGCCGAAAGAGGCCGGGGAGCTGTGCTTAGCTCTGCAGAGCACCGTACCTTCGTCTTTAGCGTCTCTTCTCGTCTACATCTTAGCAAAAAGCTTTTCCACTCTGTCTGGCAAGGAGAAACTGTGCCAGCACAGAAAACATCTCCCATCGTGTTCTAGAGGCTGCACGGAGGTCTGCCGAGTGTTTTGCAAGAAGAGAAAGAAAGTTGTCCAAAACAGCTTGCAATCGAATGTTCATGTGAATAGAAAAGGCAGGAGAGTGGTCAGGTACTGTTTTCTCTCAGTTGGCAAGCTGCGCACACAATCGCAGTGTTGTACAGCTTGTTTCATCACCTTTGCGAACTTGCCGCTCTCTCCGGCTCCCGGAGACGAAGAAGCTGCTTCTTCGCGCAAAGACCATTATGCCGCTCACAGTGCTCTGCAGTGTGTGTCTTCTGCCGAAAGAGGCCCGGGAGCTGTGCTTAGCTCTGCAGAGCACCGTACCTTCGTCTTTAGCCTCTCTTCTCGTCTACATCTCAGCAAAAAGCTTTTCCACTCTGTCTGGCAAGGAGAAACTGTGCCAGCACAAAAATCATCTCCCATCGTGTTCTAGAGGCTGCACGGAGCTCTGCCGAGTGTTTTGCAAGAAGAGAAAGAAAGTTGTCCAAAACAGCTTGCAATCGAATGTTCATGTGAATAGAAAAGGCAGGAGAGTGGTCAGGTACTGTTTTCTCTCACTTGGCAAGTTGCGCACACAATCGCAGTGTTGTACAGCTTGTTTCATCACCTTTGCGAACTTGCCGCTCTCTCCGGCTCCCGGAGACGAAGAAGCTGCTTCTTCGCGCAAAGACGATTCTGCCGCTCACAGTGCTCTGCAGTGTGTGTCTTCTGCCGAAAGTGGCCCGGGAGCGGTTCTTAGCTCTGCAGAGCACCGTACCTTCGTTTTTAGCGTCTCTTCTCGTCTACATCTTAGCAAAAAGCTTTTCCACTCTGTCTGGCAAGGAGAAACTGTGCCAGCACAAGAATGATCTCCCATCGTGTTCTAGAGGCTGCACGGAGGTCTGCCGAGTGTTTTGCAAGAAGAGAAAGAAAGTTGTCCAAAACAGCTTGCAATCGAATGTTCATGTGAATAGAAAAGGCAGGAGAGTGGTCAGGTACTGTTTTCTCTCACTTGGCAAGCTGCGCACACAATCGCAGTGTTGTACAGCTTGTTTCATCACCTTTGCGAACTTGCCGCTCTCTGCGGCTCCCGGAGACGAAGAAGCTGCTTCTTCGCGCAAAGACGATTCTGCCGCTCACAGTGCTCTGCGGTGTGTGTCTTCTGCCGAAAGTGGCCCGGGAGCGGTTCTTAGCTCTGCAGAGCACCGTACCTTCGTCTTTAGCGTCTCTTCTCGTCTACATCTTAGCAAAAAGCTTTTCCACTGTGTCTGGCAAGGAGAAACTGTGCCTGCACAGAAAACATCTCCCATCGTGTTCTAGAGGCTGCACGGAGGTCTGCCGAGTGTTTTGCAAGAAGAGAAAGAAAGTTGTCCAAAACAGCTTGCAATCGAATGTTCATGTGAATAGAAAAGGCAGTAGAGTGGTCAGGTACTGTTTTCTCTCACTTGGCAAGCTGCGCACACAATCGCAGTGTTGTACAGCTTGTTTCATCACCTTTGCGAACTTGCCGCTCTCTCCGGCTCCCGGAGACGAAGAAGCTGCTTCTTCGCGCAAAGACGATTCTGCCGCTCACAGTGCTCTGCGGTGTGCGCCTTCTGCCGAAAGAGGCCGGGGAGCTGTGCGTAGCTCTGCAGAGCACCGTACCTTCGTCTTTAGCGTCTCTTCTCGTCTACATCTCAGCAAAAAGCTTTTCCACTCTGTCTGGCAAGGAGAAACTGTGCCAGCACAGAAAACATCTCCCATCGTGTTCTAGAGGCTGCACGGAGGTCTGCCGAGTGTTTTGCAAGAAGAGAAAGAAAGTTGTCCAAAACAGCTTGCAATCGAATCTTCATGTGAATAGAAAAGGCAGGAGAGTTGTCAGGTACTGTTTTCTCTCAGTTGGTAAGCTGCGCACACAATCGCAGTGTTGTACAGCTTGTTTCATCACCTTTGCGAACTTGCCGCTCTCTGCGGCTCCCGGAGACGAAGAAGCTGCTTCTTCGCGCAAAGACGATTCTGCCGCTCACAGTGCTCTGCGGTGTGTGTCTTCTGCCGAAAGTGGCCCGGGAGCGGTTCTTAGCTCTGCCGAGCACCGTACCTTCGTCTTTAGCGTCTCTTCTCGTCTACATCTTAGCAAAAAGCTTTTCCACTGTGTCTGGCAAGGAGAAACTGTGCCAGAACAGAAAACATCTCCCATCGTGTTCTAGAGGCTGCACGGAGGTCTGCCGAGTGTTTTGCAAGAAGAGAAAGAAAGTTGTCCAAAACAGCTTGCAATCGAATGTTCATGTAAATAGAAAAGGCAGGAGAGTGGTCAGGTACTGTTTTCTCTCACTTGGCAAGCTGCGCACACAATCGCAGTGTTGTACAGCTTGTTTCATCACCTTTGCGAACTTGCCGCTCTCTCCGGCTCCCGGAGACGAAGAAGCTGCTTCTTCGCGCAAAGACGATTCTGCCGCTCACAGTGCTCTGCAGTGTGTGTCTTCTGCCGAAAGAGATCCGGGAGCTGTGCTTAGCTCTGCAGAGCACCGTACTTTCGTCTTTAGCGTCTCTTCTCGTCTACATCTTAGCAAAAACTTTTCCACTCTGTCTGGCAAGGAGAAACTGTGCCAGCACAGAAAACATCTCCCATCGTGTTCTAGAGGCTGCACGGAGGTCTGCCGAGTGTTTTGCAAGAAGAGAAAGAAAGTTGTCCAAAACAGCTTGCAATCGAATGTTCATGTGAATAGAAAAGGCAGGAGAGTGGTCAGGTCCTGTTTTCTCTCACTTTGCAAGCTGCGCACACAATCGCAGTGTTGTACAGCTTGTTTCATCACCTTTGCGAACTTGCCGCTCTCTCCGGCTCCCGGAGACGAAGAAGCTGCTTCTTCGCGCAAAGACGATTCTGCCGCTCACAGTGCTCTGCAGTGTGTGTCTTCTGCCGAAAGTGGCCCGGGAGCGGTTCTTAGCTCTGCAGAGCACCGTACCTTCGTCTTTAGCGTCTCTTCTCGTCTACATCTTAGCAAAAAGCTTTTCCACTCTGTCTGGCAAGGAGAAACTGTGCCAGCACAAAAATCATCTCCCATCGTGTTCTAGAGGCTGCACGGAGGTCTGCCGAGTGTTTTGCAAGAAGAGAAAGAAAGTTGTCCAAAACAGCTTGCAATCGAATGTTCATGTGAATAGAAAAGGCAGGAGAGTGGTCAGGTACTGTTTTCTCTCAGTTGGCAAGCTGCGCACACAATCGCAGTGTTGTACAGCTTGTTTCATCACCTTTGCGAACTTGCCGCTCTCTCCGGCTCCCGGAGACGAAGAAGCTGCTTCTTCGCGCAAAGACGATTCTGCCGCTCACAGTGCTCTGCAGTGTGTGTCTTCTGCCGAAAGTGGCCAGGGAGCGGTGCTTAGCTCTGCAGAGCACCCTACCTTCGTCTTTAGCCTCTCTTCTCGTCTACATCTTAGCAAAAAGCTTTTCCACTCTGTCTGGCAAGGAGAAACTGTGCCAGCACAAGAATGATCTCCCATCGTGTTCTAGAGGCTGCACGGAGGTCTGCCGAGTGTTTTGCAAGAAGAGAAAGAAAGTTGTCCAAAACAGCTTGCAATCGAATGTTCATGTGAATAGAAAAGGCAGGAGAGTGGTCAGGTCCTGTTTTCTCTCACTTGGCAAGCTGCGCACACAATCGCAGTGTTGTACAGCTTGTTTCATCACCTTTGCGAACTTGCCGCTCTCTCCGGCTCCCGGAGACGAAGAAGCTGCTTCTTCGCGCAAAGACGATTCTGCCGCTCACAGTGCTCTGCGGTGTGTGTCTTCTGCCGAAAGTGGCCCGGGAGCGGTTCTTAGCTCTGCAGAGCACCGTACCTTCGTCTTTAGCGTCTCTTCTCGTCTACATCTTAGCAAAAAGCTTTTCCACTCTGTCTGGCAAGGAGAAACTGTGCCAGCACAGAAAACATCTCCCATCGTGTTCTAGAGGCTGCACGGAGGTCTGCCGAGTGTTTTGCAAGAAGAGAAAGAAAGTTGTCCTAAACAGCTTGCAATCGAATGTTCATGTGAATAGAAAAGGCAGGAGAGTGGTCAGGTACTGTTTTCTCTCAGTTGGCAAGCTGCGCACACAATCGCAGTGTTGTACAGCTTGTTTCATCACCTTTGCGAACTTGCCGCTCTCTGCGGCTCCCGGAGACGAAGAAGCTGCTTCTTCGCGCAGAGACGATTCTGCCGCTCACAGTGCTCTGCAGAGTGTGTCTTCTGCCGAAAGTGGCCCGGGAGCGGTGCTTAGCTCTGCAGAGCACCGTACCTTCGTCATTAGCGTCTCTTCTCGTCTACATCTTAGCAAAAAGCTTTTCCACTCTGTCTGGCAAGGAGAAACTGTGCCAGCACAAAAAACATCTCCCATCGTGTTCTAGAGGCTGCACGGAGGTCTGCCGAGTGTTTTGCAAGAAGAGAAAGAAAGTTGTCCAAAACAGCTTGCAATCGAATGTTCATGTGAATAGAAAAGGCAGGAGAGTGGTCAGGTACTGTTTTCTCTCACTTGGCAAGCTGCGCACACAATCGCAGTGTTGTACAGCTTGTTTCATCACCTTTGCGAACTTGCCGCTCTCTCCGGCTCCCGGAGACGAAGAAGCTGCTTCTTCGCGCAAAGACCATTCTGCCGCTCACAGTGCTCTGCGGTGTGCGCCTTCTGCCGAAAGAGGCCCGGGAGCTGTGCTTAGCTCTGCAGAGCACCGTACCTTCGTCTTTAGCGTCTCTTCTCGTCTACATCTTAGCAAAAAGCTTTTCCACTCTGTCTGGCAAGGAGAAACTGTGCCAGCACAGAAAACATCTCCCATCGTGTTCTAGAGGCTGCACGGAGGTCTGCCGAGTGTTTTGCAAGAAGAGAAAGAAAGTTGTCCAAAACAGCTTGCAATCGAATGTTCATGTGAATAGAAAAGGCAGGAGAGTGGTCAGGTACTGTTTTCTCTCACTTGGCAAGCTGCGCACACAATCGCAGTGTTGTACAGCTTGTTTCATCTCCTTTGCGAACTTGCCGCTCTCTCCGGCTCCCGGAGACGAAGAAGCTGCTTCTTCGCGCAAAGACGATTCTGCCGCTCACAGTGCACTGTGGTGTGTGTCTTCTGCCGAAAGTGGCCCGGGAGCGGTTCTTAGCTCTGCAGAGCACCGTACCTTCGTTTTTAGCCTCTCTTCTCGTCTACATCTTAGCAAAAAGCTTTTCCACTCTGTCTGGCAAGGAGAAACTGTGCCAGCACAGAAAACATCTCCCATCGTGTTCTAGAGGCTGCACGGAGGTCTGCCGAGTGTTTTGCAAGAAGAGAAAGAAAGTTGTCCAAAACAGCTTGCAATCGAATGTTCATGTGAATAGAAAAGGCAGGAGAGTTGTCAGGTACTGTTTTCTCTCAGTTGGCAAGCTGCGCACACAATCGCAGTGTTGTACAGCTTGTTTCATCACCTTTGCGAACTTGCCGCTCTCTCCGGCTCCCGGAGACGAAGAAGCTGCTTCTTCGCGAAAAGACGATTCTGCCGCTCACAGTGCTCTGCAGTGTGTGTCTTCTGCCGAAAGTGGCCCGGGAGCGGTTCTTAGCTCTGCAGAGCACCGTACCTTCGTCTTTAGCGTCTCTTCTCGTCTACATCTTAGCAAAAAGCTTTTCCACTGTGTCTGGCAAGGAGAAACTGTGCCTGCACAGAAAACATCTCCCTTCGTGTTCTAGAGGCTGCACGGAGGTCTGCCGAGTGTTTTGCAAGAAGAGAAAGAAAGTTGTCCAAAACAGCTTGCAATCGAATGTTCATGTGAATAGAAAAGGCAGTAGAGTGGTCAGGTACTGTTTTCTCTCACTTGGCAAGCTGCGCACACAATCGCAGTGTTGTACAGCTTGTTTCATCACCTTTGCGAACTTGCCGCTCTCTCCGGCTCCCGGAGACGAAGAAGCTGCTTCTTCGCGCAAAGACGATTCTGCCGCTCACAGTGCTCTGCGGTGTGCGCCTTCTGCCGAAAGAGGCCGGGGAGCTGTGCGTAGCTCTGCAGAGCACCGTACCTTCGTCTTTAGCGTCTCTTCTCGTCTACATCTCAGCAAAAAGCTTTTCCACTCTGTCTGGCAAGGAGAAACTGTGCCAGCACAGAAAACATCTCCCATCGTGTTCTAGAGGCTGCACGGAGGTCTGCCGAGTGTTTTGCAAGAAGAGAAAGAAAGTTGTCCAAAACAGCTTGCAATCGAATGTTCATGTGAATAGAAAAGGCAGGAGAGTGGTCAGGTACTGTTTTCTCTCAGTTGGTAAGCTGCGCACACAATCGCAGTGTTGTACAGCTTGTTTCATCACCTTTGCGAACTTGCCGCTCTCTCCGGCTCCCGGAGACGAAGAAGCTGCTTCTTCGCGCAAAGACGATTCTGCCGCTCACAGTGCTCTGCGGTGTGTGTCTTCTGCCGAAAGTGGCCCGGGAGCGGTTCTTAGCTCTGCCGAGCACCGTACCTTCGTCTTTAGCCTCTCTTCTCGTCTACATCTTAGCAAAAAGCTTTTCCACTGTGTCTGGCAAGGAGAAACTGTGCCAGAACAGAAAACATCTCCCATCGTGTTCTAGAGGCTGCACGGAGGTCTGCCGAGTGTTTTGCAAGAAGAGAAAGAAAGTTGTCCAAAACAGCTTGCAATCGAATGTTCATGTGAATAGAAAAGTCAGGAGAGTGGTCAGGTACTGTTTTCTCTCACTTGGCAAGCTGCGCACACAATCTCAGTGTTGTACAGCTTGTTTCATCACCTTTGCGAACTTGCCGCTCTCTGCGGCTCCCGGAGACGAAGAAGCTGCTTCTTCGCGCAAAGACGATTCTGCCGCTCACAGTGCTCAGCAGTGTGTGTCTTCTGCCGAAAGAGGCCGGGGAGCTGTGCTTAGCTCTGCAGAGCACCGTACCTTCGTCTTTAGCGTCTCTTCTCGTCTACATCTTAGCAAAAAGCTTTTCCACTCTGTCTGGCAAGGAGAAACTGTGCCAGCACAAAAATCATCTCCCATCGTGTTCTAGAGGCTGCACGGAGGTCTGCCGAATGTTTTGCAAGAAGAGAAAGAAAGTTGTCCAAAACAGCTTGCAATCGAATGTTCATGTGAATAGAAAAGGCAGGAGAGTTGTCAGGTACTGTTTTCTCTCAGTTGGTAAGCTGCGCACACAATCGCAGTGTTGTACAGCTTGTTTCATCACCTTTGCGAACTTGCCGCTCTCTGCGGCTCCCGGAGACGAAGAAGCTGCTTCTTCGCGCAAAGACGATTCTGCCGCTCACAGTGCTCTGCGGTGTGTGTCTTCTGCCGAAAGTGGCCCGGGAGCGGTGCTTAGCTCTGCCGAGCACCGTACCTTCGTCTTTAGCGTCTCTTCTCGTCTACATCTTAGCAAAAAGCTTTTCCACTGTGTCTGGCAAGGAGAAACTGGGCCAGCAAGGAAAACATCTCCCATCGTGTTCTAGAGGCTGCACGGAGGTCTGCCGAGTGTTTTGCAAGAAGAGAAAGAAAGTTGTCCTAAACAGCTTGCAATCGAATGTTCATGTGATTAGAAAAGGCAGGAGAGTGGTCAGGTACTGTTTTCTCTCAGTTGGCAAGCTGCGCACACAATCGCAGTGTTGTACAGCTTGTTTCATCACCTTTGCGAACTTGCCGCTCTCTCCGGCTCCCGGAGACGAAGAAGCTGCTTCTTCGCGCAAAGACCATTCTGCCGCTCACAGTGCTCTGCGGTGTGTGTCTTCTGCCGAAAGTGGCCCGGGAGCGGTTCTTAGCTCTGCAGAGCACCGTACCTTCGTCTTTAGCGTCTCTTCTCGTCTACATCTTAGCAAAAAGCTTTTACACTCTATCTGGCAAGGAGAAACTGTGCCTGCACAGAAAACATCTCCCATCGTGTTCTAGAGGCTGCACGGAGGTCTGCCGAGTGTTTTGCAAGAAGAGAAAGAAAGTTGTCCAAAACAGCTTGCAATCGAATGTTCATGTGAATAGAAAAGGCAGGAGAGTGGTCAGGTACTGTTTTCTCTCAGTTGGCAAGCTGCGCACACAATCGCAGTGTTGTACAGCTTGTTTCATCACCTTTGCGAACTTGCCGCTCTCTCCGGCTCCCGGAGACGAAGAAGCTGCTTCTTCGCGCAAAGACCATTATGCCGCTCACAGTGCTCTGCAGTGTGTGTCTTCTGCCGAAAGAGGCCCGGGAGCTGTGCTTAGCTCTGCAGAGCACCGTACCTTCGTCTTTAGCCTCTCTTCTCGTCTACATCTTAGCAAAAAGCTTTTCCACTCTGTCTGGCAAGGAGAAACTGTGCCAGCACAAAAATCATCTCCCATCGTGTTCTAGAGGCTGCACGGAGGTCTGCCGAGTGTTTTGCAAGAAGAGAAAGAAAGTTGTCCAAAACAGCTTGCAATCGAATGTTCATGTAAATAGAAAAGGCAGGAGAGTGGTCAGGTACTGTTTTCTCTCAGTTGGCAAGCTGCGCACACAATCGCAGTGTTGTACAGCTTGTTTCATCACCTTTGCGAACTTGCAGCTCTCTCCGGCTCCCGGAGACGAAGAAGCTGCTTCTTCGCGCAAAGACGATTCTGCCGCTCACAGTGCTCTGCAGTGTGTGTCTTCTGCCGAAAGTGGCCCGGGAGCTGTGCTTAGCTCTGCAGAGCACCGTACCTTCGTCTTTAGCGTCTCTTCTCATCTACATCTTAGCAAAAAGCTTTTCCACTCTGTCTGGCAAGGAGAAACTGTGCCAGCACAAGAATGATCTCCCATCGTGTTCTAGAGGCTGCACGGAGGTCTGCCGAGTGTTTTGCAAGAAGAGAAAGAAAGTTGTCCAAAACAGCTTGCAATCGAATGTTCATGTGAATAGAAAAGGCAGGAGAGTGGTCAGGTACTGTTTTCTCTCAGTTGGCAAGCTGCGCACACAATCGCAGTGTTGTACAGCTTGTTTCATCACCTTTGCGAACTTGCCGCTCTCTCCGGCTCCCGGAGACGAAGAAGCTGCTTCTTCGCGCAAAGACGATTCTGCCGCTCACAGTGCTCTGCAGTGTGTGTCTTCTGCCGAAAGTGGCCCGGGAGCGGTTCTTAGCTCTGCAGAGCACCGTACCTTCGTCTTTAGCGTCTCTTCTCGTCTACATCTTAGCAAAAAGCTTTTCCACTGTGTCTGGCAAGGAGAAACTGTGCCTGCACAGAAAACATCTCCCATCGTGTTCTAGAGGCTGCACGGAGGTCTGCCGAGTGTTTTGCAAGAAGAGAAAGAAAGTTGTCCAAAACAGCTTGCAATCGAATGTTCATGTGAATAGAAAAGGCAGTAGAGTGGTCAGGTACTGTTTTCTCTCACTTGGCAAGCTGCGCACACAATCGCAGTGTTGTACAGCTTGTTTCATCACCTTTGCGAACTTGCCGCTCTCTCCGGCTCCCGGAGACGAAGAAGCTGCTTCTTCGCGCAAAGACGATTCTGCCGCTCACACTGCTCTGCGGTGTGCGCCTTCTGCCGAAAGAGGCCGGGGAGCTGTGCGTAGCTCTGCAGAGCACCGTACCTTCGTCTTTAGCGTCTCTTCTCGTCTACATCTTAGCAAAAAGCTTTTCCACTGTGTCTGGCAAGGAGAAACTGTGCCAGCACAGAAAACATCTCCCATCGTGTTCTAGAGGCTGCACGGAGGTCTGCCGAGTGTTTTGCAAGAAGAGAAAGAAAGTTGTCCAAAACAGCTTGCAATCGAATGTTCATGTGAATAGAAAAGGCAGGAGAGTGGTCAGGTACTGTTTTCTCTCACTTGGCAAGCTGCGCACACAATCGCAGTGTTGTACAGCTTGTTTCATCACCTTTGCGAACTTGCCGCTCTCTGCGGCTCCCGGAGACGAAGAAGCTGCTTCTTCGCGCAAAGACGATTCTGCCGCTCACAGTGCTCTGCAGTGTGTGTCTTCTGCCGAAAGAGGCCGGGGAGCTGTGCTTAGCTCTGCAGAGTACCGTACCTTCGTCTTTAGCGTCTCTTCTCGTCTACATCTTAGCAAAAAGCTTTTCCACTCTGTCTGGCAAGGAGAAACTGTGCCAGCACAAAAATCATCTCCCATCGTGTTCTAGAGGCTGCACGGAGGTCTGCCGAATGTTTTGCAAGAAGAGAAAGAAAGTTGTCCAAAACAGCTTGCAATCGAATGTTCATGTGAATAGAAAAGGCAGGAGAGTTGTCAGGTACTGTTTTCTCTCAGTTGGTAAGCTGCGCACACAATCGCAGTGTTGTACAGCTTGTTTCATCACCTTTGCGAACTTGCCGCTCTCTGCGGCTCCCGGAGACGAAGAAGCTGCTTCTTCGCGCAAAGACGATTCTGCCGCTCACAGTGCTCTGCGGTGTGTGTCTTCTGCCGAAAGTGGCCCGGGAGCGGTGCTTAGCTCTGCCGAGCACCGTACCTTCGTCTTTAGCGTCTCTTCTCGTCTACATCTTAGCAAAAAGCTTTTCCACTGTGTCTGGCAAGGAGAAACTGTGCCAGCACAGAAAACATCTCCCATCGTGTTCTAGAGGCTGCACGGAGGTCTGCCGAGTGTTTTGCAAGAAGAGAAAGAAAGTTGTCCAAAACAGCTTGCAATCGAATGTTCATGTGATTAGAAAAGGCAGGAGAGTGGTCAGGTACTGTTTTCTCTCACTTGGCAAGCTGCGCACACAATCGCAGTGTTGTACAGCTTGTTTCATCACCTTTGCGAACTTGCCGCTCTCTCCGGCTCCCGGAGACGAAGAAGCTGCTTCTTCGCGCAAAGACCATTCTGCCGCTCACAGTGCTCTGCAGTGTGTGTCTTCTGCCGAAAGAGGCCCGGGAGCTGTGCTTAGCTCTGCAGAGCACCGTACCTTCGTCTTTAGCGTCTCTTCTCGTCTACATCTTAGCAAAAAGCTTTTCCACTGTGTCTGGCAAGGAGAAACTGTGCCAGCACAAAAATCATCTCCCATCGTGTTCTAGAGGCTGCACGGAGGTCTGCCCAGTGTTTTGCAAGAAGAGAAAGAAAGTTGTCCAAAACAGCTTGCAATCGAATGTTCATGTGATTAGAAAAGGCAGGAGAGTGGTCAGGTACTGTTTTCTCTCAGTTGGCAAGCTGCGCACACAATCGCATTGTTGTACAGCTTGTTTCATCACCTTTGCGAAGCTGCCGCTCTCTCCGGCTCCCGGAGACGAAGTAGCTGCTTCTTCGCGCAAAGACGATTCTGCCGCTCACAGTGCTCTGCAGTGTGTGTCTTCTGCCGAAAGTGGCCCGGGAGCTGTGCTTAGCTCTGCAGAGCACCGTACCTTCGTCTTTAGCCTCTCTTCTCGTCTACATCTTAGCAAAAAGCTTTTCCACTCTGTCTGGCAAGGAGAAACTGTGCCAGCACAAGAATGATCTCCCATCGTGTTCTAGAGGCTGCACGGAGGTCTGCCGAGTGTTTTGCAAGAAGAGAAAGAAAGTTGTCCAAAACAGCTTGCAATCGAATGCTCATGTGAATAGAAAAGGCAGGAGAGTGGTCAGGTACTGTTTTCTCTCAGTTGGCAAGCTGCGCACACAATCGCAGTGTTGTACAGCTTGTTTCATCACCTTTGCGAACTTGCCGCTCTCTGCGGCTCCCGGAGACGAAGAAGCTGCTTCTTCGCGCAAAGACGATTCTGCCGCTCACAGTGCTCTGCAGTGTGTGTCTTCTGCCGAAAGTGGCCCGGGAGCGGTTCTTAGCTCTGCAGAGCACCGTACCTTCGTCTTTAGCGTCTCTTCTCGTCTACATCTTAGCAAAAAGCTTTTCCACTGTGTCTGGCAAGGAGAAACTGTGCCAGCACAAAAATCATCTCCCATCGTGTTCTAGAGGCTGCACGGAGGTCTGCCGAGTGTTTTGCAAGAAGAGAAAGAAAGTTGTCCAAAACAGCTTGCAATCGAATGTTCATGTGAATAGAAAAGGCAGGAGAGTGGTCAGGTACTGTTTTCTCTCAGTTGGCAAGCTGCGCACACAATCGCAGTGTTGTACAGCTTGTTTCATCACCTTTGCGAACTTGCCGCTCTCTCCGGCTCCCGGAGACGAAGAAGCTGCTTCTTCGCGCAAAGACCATTCTGCCGCTCACAGTGCTCTGCGGTGTGTGTCTTCTGCCGAAAGTGGCCCGGGAGCGGTTCTTAGCTCTGCAGAGCACCGTACTTTCGTCTTTAGCGTCTCTTCTCGTCTACATCTAAGCAAAAAGCTTTTCCACTCTGTCTGGCAAGGAGAAACTGTGCCAGCACAGAAAACATCTCCCATCGTGTTCTAGAGGCTGCACGGAGGTCTGCCGAGTGTTTTGCAAGAAGAGAAAGAAAGTTGTCCAAAACAGCTTGCAATCGAATGTTCATGTGAATAGAAAAGGCAGGAGAGTGGTCAGGTACTGTTTTCTCTCACTTGGCAAGCTGCCCACACAATCGCATTGTTGTACAGCTTGTTTCATCACCTTTGCGAACTTGCCGCTCTCTCCGGCTCCCGGAGACGAAGAAGCTGCTTCTTCCCGCAAAGACGATTATGCCGCTCACAGTGCTCTGCAGTGTGTGTCTTCTGCCGAAAGTGGCCCGGGAGCTGTGCTTAGCTCTGCAGAGCACCGTACCTTCGTCTTTAGCGTCTCTTCTCGTCTACATCTTAGCAAAAAGCTTTTCCACTGTGTCTGGCAAGGAGAAACTGTGCCAGCACAAAAATCATCTCCCATCGTGTTCTAGAGGCTGCACGGAGGTCTGCCGAGTGTTTTGCAAGAAGAGAAAGAAAGTTGTCCTAAACAGCTTGCAATCGAATGTTCATGTGATTAGAAAAGGCAGGAGAGTGGTCAGGTACTGTTTTCTCTCACTTGGCAAGCTGCGCACACAATCGCAGTGTTGTACAGCTTGTTTCATCACCTTTGCGAACTTGCCGCTCTCTCCGGCTCCCGGAGACGAAGAAGCTGCTTCTTCGCGCAAAGACGATTCTGCCGCTCACAGTGCTCTGCAGTGTGTGTCTTCTGCCGAAAGAGGCCGGGGAGCTGTGCTTAGCTCTGCAGAGTACCGTACCTTCGTCTTTAGCGTCTCTTCTCGTCTACATCTTAGCAAAAAGCTTTTCCACTGTGTCTGGCAAGGAGAAACTGTGCCAGCACAGAAAACATCTCCCATCGTGTTCTAGAGGCTGCACGGAGGTCTGCCGAGTGTTTTGCAAGAAGAGAAAGAAAGTTGTCCAAAACAGCTTGCAATCGAATGTTCATGTGAATAGAAAAGGCAGGAGAGTGGACAGGTACTGTTTTCTCTCAGTTGGCAAGCTGCGCACACAATCGCAGTGTTGTACAGCTTGTTTCATCACCTTTGCGAACTTGCCGCTCTCTCCGGCTCCCGGAGACGAAGAAGCTGCTTCTTCGCGCAAAGACCATTCTGCCGCTCACAGTGCTCTGCAGTGTGTGTCTTCTGCCGAAAGAGGCCCGGGAGCTGTGCTTAGACCTGCAGAGCACCGTACCTTCGTCTTTAGCGTCTCTTCTCGTCTACATCTTAGCAAAAAGCTTTTCCACTGTGTCTGGCACGGAGAAACTGTGCCAGCACAAAAATCTTCTCCCATCGTGTTCTAGAGGCTGCACGGAGGTCTGCCGAGTGTTTTGCAAGAAGAGAAAGAAAGTTGTCCAAAACAGCTTGCAATCGAATGTTCATGTGATTAGAAAAGGCAGGAGAGTGGTCAGGTACTGTTTTCTCTCACTTGGCAAGCTGCGCACACAATCGCATTGTTGTACAGCTTGTTTCATCACCTTTGCGAAGCTGCCGCTCTCTCCGGCTCCCGGAGACGAAGTAGCTGCTTCTTCGCGCAAAGACGATTCTGCCGCTCACAGTGCTCTGCAGTGTGTGTCTTCTGCCGAAAGTGGCCCGGGAGCTGTGCTTAGCTCTGCAGAGCACCGTACCTTCGTCTTTAGCGTCTCTTCTCGTCTACATCTTAGCAAAAAGCTTTTCCACTCTGTCTGGCAAGGAGAAACTGTGCCAGCACAAAAATCATCTCCCATCGTGTTCTAGAGGATGCACGGAGGTCTGCCGAGTGTTTTGCAAGAAGAGAAAGAAAGTTGTCCAAAACAGCTTGCAATCGAATGTTCATGTGAATAGAAAAGGCAGGAGAGTGGTCAGGTACTGTTTTCTCTCAGTTGGCAAGCTGCGCACACAATCGCAGTGTTGTACAGCTTGTTTCATCACCTTTGCGAACTTGCCGCTCTCTGCGGCTCCCGGAGACGAAGAAGCTGCTTCTTCGCGCAAAGACGATTCTGCCGCTCACAGTGCTCTGCAGTGTGTGTCTTCTGCCGAAAGTGGCCCGGGAGCTGTGCTTAGCTCTGCAGAGCACCGTACTTTCGTCTTTAGCGTCTCTTCTCGTCTACATCTTAGCAAAAAGCTTTTCCACTCTGTCTGGCAAGGAGAAACTGTGCCAGCACAGAAAACATCTCCCATCGTGTTCTAGAGGCTGCACGGAGGTCTGCCGAGTGTTTTGCAAGAAGAGAAAGAAAGTTGTCCAAAACAGCTTGCAATCGAATGTTCATGTGAATAGAAAAGGCAGGAGAGTTGTCAGGTCCTGTTTTCTCTCAGTTGGCAAGCTGCGCACACAATCGCAGTGTTGTACAGCTTGTTTCATCACCTTTGCGAACTTGCCGCTCTCTCCGGCTCCCGGAGACGAAGAAGCTGCTTCTTCGCGCAAAGACGATTCTGCCGCTCACAGTGCTCTGCAGTGTGTGTCTTCTGCCGAAAGTGGCCCGGGAGCGGTTCTTAGCTCTGCAGAGCACCGTACCTTCGTCTTTAGCGTCTCTTCTCGTCTACATCTTAGCAAAAAGCTTTTCCACTCTGTCTGGCAAGGAGAAACTGTGCCAGCACAAGAATGATCTCCCATCGTGTTCTAGAGGCTGCACGGAGGTCTGCCGAGTGTTTTGCAAGAAGAGAAAGAAAGTTGTCCAAAACAGCTTGCAATCGAATGTTCATGTGAATAGAAAAGGCAGGAGAGTGGTCAGGTCCTGTTTTCTCTCACTTGGCAAGCTGCGCACACAATCGCAGTGTTGTACAGCTTGTTTCATCACCTTTGCGAACTTGCCGCTCTCTCCGGCTCCCGGAGACGAAGAAGCTGCTTCTTCGCGCAAAGACGATTCTGCCGCTCACAGTGCTCTGCGGTGTGTGTCTTCTGCCGAAAGTGGCCCGGGAGCGGTTCTTAGCTCTGCAGAGCACCGTACCTTCGTCTTTAGCGTCTCTTCTCGTCTACATTTTAGCAAAAAGCTTTTCCACTGTGTCTGGCAAGGAGAAACTGTGCCAGCACAGAAAACATCTCCCATCGTGTTCTAGAGGCTGCACGGAGGTCTGCCGAGTGTTTTGCAAGAAGAGAAAGAAAGTTGTCCTAAACAGCTTGCAATCGAATGTTCATGTGAATAGAAAAGGCAGGAGAGTGGTCAGGTACTGTTTTCTCTCAGTTGGCAAGCTGCGCACACAATCGCAGTGTTGTACAGCTTGTTTCATCACCTTTGCGAACTTGCCGCTCTCTGCGGCTCCCGGAGACGAAGAAGCTGCTTCTTCGCGCAGAGACGATTCTGCCGCTCACAGTGCTCTGCAGAGTGTGTCTTCTGCCGAAAGTGGCCCGGGAGCGGTGCTTAGCTCTGCAGAGCACCGTACCTTCGTCATTAGCGTCTCTTCTCGTCTACATCTTAGCAAAAAGCTTTTCCACTCTGTCTGGCAAGGAGAAACTGTGCCAGCACAAAAAACATCTCCCATCGTGTTCTAGAGGCTGCACGGAGGTCTGCCGAGTGTTTTGCAAGAAGAGAAAGAAAGTTGTCCAAAACAGCTTGCAATCGAATGTTCATGTGAATAGAAAAGGCAGGAGAGTGGTCAGGTACTGTTTTCTCTCACTTGGCAAGCTGCGCACACAATCGCAGTGTTGTACAGCTTGTTTCATCACCTTTGCGAACTTGCCGCTCTCTCCGGCTCCCGGAGACGAAGAAGCTGCTTCTTCGCGCAAAGACCATTCTGCCGCTCACAGTGCTCTGCGGTGTGCGCCTTCTGCCGAAAGAGGCCCGGGAGCTGTGCTTAGCTCTGCAGAGCACCGTACCTTCGTCTTTAGCGTCTCTTCTCGTCTACATCTTAGCAAAAAGCTTTTCCACTCTGTCTGGCAAGGAGAAACTGTGCCAGCACAGAAAACATCTCCCATCGTGTTCTAGAGGCTGCACGGAGGTCTGCCGAGTGTTTTGCAAGAAGAGAAAGAAAGTTGTCCAAAACAGCTTGCAATCGAATGTTCATGTGAATAGAAAAGGCAGGAGAGTTGTCAGGTACTGTTTTCTCTCAGTTGGCAAGCTGCGCACACAATCGCAGTGTTGTACAGCTTGTTTCATCACCTTTGCGAACTTGCCGCTCTCTCCGGCTCCCGGAGACGAAGAAGCTGCTTCTTCGCGCAAAGACGATTCTGCCGCTCACAGTGCTCTGCAGTGTGTGTCTTCTGCCGAAAGTGGCCCGGGAGCGGTTCTTAGCTCTGCAGAGCACCGTACCTTCGTCTTTAGCGTCTCTTCTCGTCTACATCTTAGCAAAAAGCTTTTCCACTGTGTCTGGCAAGGAGAAACTGTGCCTGCACAGAAAACATCTCCCTTCGTGTTCTAGAGGCTGCACGGAGGTCTGCCGAGTGTTTTGCAAGAAGAGAAAGAAAGTTGTCCAAAACAGCTTGCAATCGAATGTTCATGTGAATAGAAAAGGCAGTAGAGTGGTCAGGTACTGTTTTCTCTCACTTGGCAAGCTGCGCACACAATCGCAGTGTTGTACAGCTTGTTTCATCACCTTTGCGAACTTGCCGCTCTCTCCGGCTCCCGGAGACGAAGAAGCTGCTTCTTCGCGCAAAGACGATTCTGCCGCTCACAGTGCTCTGCGGTGTGCGCCTTCTGCCGAAAGAGGCCGGGGAGCTGTGCGTAGCTCTGCAGAGCACCGTACCTTCGTCTTTAGCGTCTCTTCTCGTCTACATCTCAGCAAAAAGCTTTTCCACTCTGTCTGGCAAGGAGAAACTGTGCCTGCACAGAAAACATCTCCCATCGTGTTCTAGAGGCTGCACGGAGGTCTGCCGAGTGTTTTGCAAGAAGAGAAAGAAAGTTGTCCAAAACAGCTTGCAATCGAATGTTCATGTGAATAGAAAAGGCAGGAGAGTGGTCAGGTACTGTTTTCTCTCAGTTGGTAAGCTGCGCACACAATCGCAGTGTTGTACAGCTTGTTTCATCACCTTTGCGAACTTGCCGCTCTCTCCGGCTCCCGGAGACGAAGAAGCTGCTTCTTCGCGCAAAGACGATTCTGCCGCTCACAGTGCTCTGCGGTGTGTGTCTTCTGCCGAAAGTGGCCCGGGAGCGGTTCTTAGCTCTGCCGAGCACCGTACCTTCGTCTTTAGCCTCTCTTCTCGTCTACATCTTAGCAAAAAGCTTTTCCACTGTGTCTGGCAAGGAGAAACTGTGCCAGAACAGAAAACATCTCCCATCGTGTTCTAGAGGCTGCACGGAGGTCTGCCGAGTGTTTTGCAAGAAGAGAAAGAAAGTTGTCCAAAACAGCTTGCAATCGAATGTTCATGTGAATAGAAAAGTCAGGAGAGTGGTCAGGTACTGTTTTCTCTCACTTGGCAAGCTGCGCACACAATCTCAGTGTTGTACAGCTTGTTTCATCACCTTTGCGAACTTGCCGCTCTCTGCGGCTCCCGGAGACGAAGAAGCTGCTTCTTCGCGCAAAGACGATTCTGCCGCTCACAGTGCTCAGCAGTGTGTGTCTTCTGCCGAAAGAGGCCGGGGAGCTGTGCTTAGCTCTGCAGAGCACCGTACCTTCGTCTTTAGCGTCTCTTCTCGTCTACATCTTAGCAAAAAGCTTTTCCACTCTGTCTGGCAAGGAGAAACTGTGCCAGCACAAAAATCATCTCCCATCGTGTTCTAGAGGCTGCACGGAGGTCTGCCGAATGTTTTGCAAGAAGAGAAAGAAAGTTGTCCAAAACAGCTTGCAATCGAATGTTCATGTGAATAGAAAAGGCAGGAGAGTTGTCAGGTACTGTTTTCTCTCAGTTGGTAAGCTGCGCACACAATCGCAGTGTTGTACAGCTTGTTTCATCACCTTTGCGAACTTGCCGCTCTCTGCGGCTCCCGGAGACGAAGAAGCTGCTTCTTCGCGCAAAGACGATTCTGCCGCTCACAGTGCTCTGCGGTGTGTGTCTTCTGCCGAAAGTGGCCCGGGAGCGGTGCTTAGCTCTGCCGAGCACCGTACCTTCGTCTTTAGCGTCTCTTCTCGTCTACATCTTAGCAAAAAGCTTTTCCACTGTGTCTGGCAAGGAGAAACTGGGCCAGCAAGGAAAACATCTCCCATCGTGTTCTAGAGGCTGCACGGAGGTCTGCCGAGTGTTTTGCAAGAAGAGAAAGAAAGTTGTCCTAAACAGCTTGCAATCGAATGTTCATGTGATTAGAAAAGGCAGGAGAGTGGTCAGGTACTGTTTTCTCTCACTTGGCAAGCTGCGCACACAATCGCAGTGTTGTACAGCTTGTTTCATCACCTTTGCGAACTTGCCGCTCTCTCCGGCTCCCGGAGACGAAGAAGCTGCTTCTTCGCGCAAAGACCATTCTGCCGCTCACAGTGCTCTGCGGTGTGTGTCTTCTGCCGAAAGTGGCCCGGGAGCGGTTCTTAGCTCTGCAGAGCACCGTACCTTCGTCTTTAGCGTCTCTTCTCGTCTACATCTTAGCAAAAAGCTTTTACACTCTATCTGGCAAGGAGAAACTGTGCCTGCACAGAAAACATCTCCCATCGTGTTCTAGAGGCTGCACGGAGGTCTGCCGAGTGTTTTGCAAGAAGAGAAAGAAAGTTGTCCAAAACAGCTTGCAATCGAATGTTCATGTGAATAGAAAAGGCAGGAGAGTGGTCAGGTACTGTTTTCTCTCAGTTGGCAAGCTGCGCACACAATCGCAGTGTTGTACAGCTTGTTTCATCACCTTTGCGAACTTGCCGCTCTCTCCGGCTCCCGGAGACGAAGAAGCTGCTTCTTCGCGCAAAGACGATTCTGCCGCTCACAGTGCTCTGCAGTGTGTGTCTTCTGCCGAAAGTGGCCCGGGAGCTGTGCTTAGCTCTGCAGAGCACCGTACCTTCGTCTTTAGCGTCTCTTCTCGTCTACATCTTAGCAAAAAGCTTTTCCACTCTGTCTGGCAAGGAGAAACTGTGCCAGCACAAGAATGATCTCCCATCGTGTTCTAGAGGCTGCACGGAGGTCTGCCGAGTGTTTTGCAAGAAGAGAAAGAAAGTTGTCCAAAACAGCTTGCAATCGAATGTTCATGTGAATAGAAAAGGCAGGAGAGTGGTCAGGTACTGTTTTCTCTCAGTTGGCAAGCTGCGCACACAATCGCAGTGTTGTACAGCTTGTTTCATCACCTTTGCGAACTTGCCGCTCTCTCCGGCTCCCGGAGACGAAGAAGCTGCTTCTTCGCGCAAAGACGATTCTGCCGCTCACAGTGCTCTGCAGTGTGTGTCTTCTGCCGAAAGTGGCCCGGGAGCGGTTCTTAGCTCTGCAGAGCACCGTACCTTCGTCTTTAGCGTCTCTTCTCGTCTACATCTTAGCAAAAAGCTTTTCCACTGTGTCTGGCAAGGAGAAACTGTGCCTGCACAGAAAACATCTCCCATCGTGTTCTAGAGGCTGCACGGAGGTCTGCCGAGTGTTTTGCAAGAAGAGAAAGAAAGTTGTCCAAAACAGCTTGCAATCGAATGTTCATGTGAATAGAAAAGGCAGTAGAGTGGTCAGGTACTGTTTTCTCTCACTTGGCAAGCTGCGCACACAATCGCAGTGTTGTACAGCTTGTTTCATCACCTTTGCGAACTTGCCGCTCTCTCCGGCTCCCGGAGACGAAGAAGCTGCTTCTTCGCGCAAAGACGATTCTGCCGCTCACACTGCTCTGCGGTGTGCGCCTTCTGCCGAAAGAGGCCGGGGAGCTGTGCGTAGCTCTGCAGAGCACCGTACCTTCGTCTTTAGCGTCTCTTCTCGTCTACATTTTAGCAAAAAGCTTTTCCACTGTGTCTGGCAAGGAGAAACTGTGCCAGCACAGAAAACATCTCCCATCGTGTTCTAGAGGCTGCACGGAGGTCTGCCGAGTGTTTTGCAAGAAGAGAAAGAAAGTTGTCCAAAACAGCTTGCAATCGAATGTTCATGTGAATAGAAAAGGCAGGAGAGTGGTCAGGTACTGTTTTCTCTCACTTGGCAAGCTGCGCACACAATCGCAGTGTTGTACAGCTTGTTTCATCACCTTTGCGAACTTGCCGCTCTCTGCGGCTCCCGGAGACGAAGAAGCTGCTTCTTCGCGCAAAGACGATTCTGCCGCTCACAGTGCTCTGCAGTGTGTGTCTTCTGCCGAAAGAGGCCGGGGAGCTGTGCTTAGCTCTGCAGAGTACCGTACCTTCGTCTTTAGCGTCTCTTCTCGTCTACATCTTAGCAAAAAGCTTTTCCACTCTGTCTGGCAAGGAGAAACTGTGCCAGCACAAAAATCATCTCCCATCGTGTTCTAGAGGCTGCACGGAGGTCTGCCGAATGTTTTGCAAGAAGAGAAAGAAAGTTGTCCAAAACAGCTTGCAATCGAATGTTCATGTGAATAGAAAAGGCAGGAGAGTTGTCAGGTACTGTTTTCTCTCAGTTGGTAAGCTGCGCACACAATCGCAGTGTTGTACAGCTTGTTTCATCACCTTTGCGAACTTGCCGCTCTCTGCGGCTCCCGGAGACGAAGAAGCTGCTTCTTCGCGCAAAGACGATTCTGCCGCTCACAGTGCTCTGCGGTGTGTGTCTTCTGCCGAAAGTGGCCCGGGAGCGGTGCTTAGCTCTGCCGAGCACCGTACCTTCGTCTTTAGCGTCTCTTCTCGTCTACATCTTAGCAAAAAGCTTTTCCACTGTGTCTGGCAAGGAGAAACTGTGCCAGCACAGAAAACATCTCCCATCGTGTTCTAGAGGCTGCACGGAGGTCTGCCGAGTGTTTTGCAAGAAGAGAAAGAAAGTTGTCCAAAACAGCTTGCAATCGAATGTTCATGTGATTAGAAAAGGCAGGAGAGTGGTCAGGTACTGTTTTCTCTCACTTGGCAAGCTGCGCACACAATCGCAGTGTTGTACAGCTTGTTTCATCACCTTTGCGAACTTGCCGCTCTCTCCGGCTCCCGGAGACGAAGAAGCTGCTTCTTCGCGCAAAGACCATTCTGCCGCTCACAGTGCTCTGCAGTGTGTGTCTTCTGCCGAAAGAGGCCCGGGAGCTGTGCTTAGCTCTGCAGAGCACCGTACCTTCGTCTTTAGCGTCTCTTCTCGTCTACATCTTAGCAAAAAGCTTTTCCACTGTGTCTGGCAAGGAGAAACTGTGCCAGCACAAAAATCATCTCCCATCGTGTTCTAGAGGCTGCACGGAGGTCTGCCCAGTGTTTTGCAAGAAGAGAAAGAAAGTTGTCCAAAACAGCTTGCAATCGAATGTTCATGTGATTAGAAAAGGCAGGAGAGTGGTCAGGTACTGTTTTCTCTCAGTTGGCAAGCTGCGCACACAATCGCATTGTTGTACAGCTTGTTTCATCACCTTTGCGAAGCTGCCGCTCTCTCCGGCTCCCGGAGACGAAGTAGCTGCTTCTTCGCGCAAAGACGATTCTGCCGCTCACAGTGCTCTGCAGTGTGTGTCTTCTGCCGAAAGTGGCCCGGGAGCGGTTCTTAGCTCTGCAGAGCACCGTACCTTCGTCTTTAGCGTCTCTTCTCGTCTACATCTTAGCAAAAAGCTTTTCCACTCTGTCTGGCAAGGAGAAACTGTGCCAGCACAAGAATGATCTCCCATCGTGTTCTAGAGGCTGCACGGAGGTCTGCCGAGTGTTTTGCAAGAAGAGAAAGAAAGTTGTCCAAAACAGCTTGCAATCGAATGCTCATGTGAATAGAAAAGGCAGGAGAGTGGTCAGGTACTGTTTTCTCTCAGTTGGCAAGCTGCGCACACAATCGCAGTGTTGTACAGCTTGTTTCATCACCTTTGCGAACTTGCCGCTCTCTGCGGCTCCCGGAGACGAAGAAGCTGCTTCTTCGCGCAAAGACGATTCTGCCGCTCACAGTGCTCTGCAGTGTGTGTCTTCTGCCGAAAGTGGCCCGGGAGCGGTTCTTAGCTCTGCAGAGCACCGTACCTTCGTCTTTAGCGTCTCTTCTCGTCTACATCTTAGCAAAAAGCTTTTCCACTGTGTCTGGCAAGGAGAAACTGTGCCAGCACAAAAATCATCTCCCATCGTGTTCTAGAGGCTGCACGGAGGTCTGCCGAGTGTTTTGCAAGAAGAGAAAGAAAGTTGTCCAAAACAGCTTGCAATCGAATGTTCATGTGAATAGAAAAGGCAGGAGAGTGGTCAGGTACTGTTTTCTCTCAGTTGGCAAGCTGCGCACACAATCGCAGTGTTGTACAGCTTGTTTCATCACCTTTGCGAACTTGCCGCTCTCTCCGGCTCCCGGAGACGAAGAAGCTGCTTCTTCGCGCAAAGACCATTCTGCCGCTCACAGTGCTCTGCGGTGTGTGTCTTCTGCCGAAAGTGGCCCGGGAGCGGTTCTTAGCTCTGCAGAGCACCGTACTTTCGTCTTTAGCGTCTCTTCTCGTCTACATCTTAGCAAAAAGCTTTTCCACTCTGTCTGGCAAGGAGAAACTGTGCCAGCACAGAAAACATCTCCCATCGTGTTCTAGAGGCTGCACGGAGGTCTGCCGAGTGTTTTGCAAGAAGAGAAAGAAAGTTGTCCAAAACAGCTTGCAATCGAATGTTCATGTGAATAGAAAAGGCAGGAGAGTGGTCAGGTACTGTTTTCTCTCACTTGGCAAGCTGCCCACACAATCGCATTGTTGTACAGCTTGTTTCATCACCTTTGCGAACTTGCCGCTCTCTCCGGCTCCCGGAGACGAAGAAGCTGCTTCTTCCCGCAAAGACGATTCTGCCGCTCACAGTGCTCTGCAGTGTGTGTCTTCTGCCGAAAGTGGCCCGGGAGCTGTGCTTAGCTCTGCAGAGCACCGTACCTTCGTCTTTAGCGTCTCTTCTCGTCTACATCTTAGCAAAAAGCTTTTCCACTGTGTCTGGCAAGGAGAAACTGTGCCAGCACAAAAATCATCTCCCATCGTGTTCTAGAGGCTGCACGGAGGTCTGCCGAGTGTTTTGCAAGAAGAGAAAGAAAGTTGTCCTAAACAGCTTGCAATCGAATGTTCATGTGATTAGAAAAGGCAGGAGAGTGGTCAGGTACTGTTTTCTCTCACTTGGCAAGCTGCGCACACAATCGCAGTGTTGTACAGCTTGTTTCATCACCTTTGCGAACTTGCCGCTCTCTCCGGCTCCCGGAGACGAAGAAGCTGCTTCTTCGCGCAAAGACGATTCTGCCGCTCACAGTGCTCTGCAGTGTGTGTCTTCTGCCGAAAGAGGCCGGGGAGCTGTGCTTAGCTCTGCAGAGTACCGTACCTTCGTCTTTAGCGTCTCTTCTCGTCTACATCTTAGCAAAAAGCTTTTCCACTGTGTCTGGCAAGGAGAAACTGTGCCAGCACAGAAAACATCTCCCATCGTGTTCTAGAGGCTGCACGGAGGTCTGCCGAGTGTTTTGCAAGAAGAGAAAGAAAGTTGTCCAAAACAGCTTGCAATCGAATGTTCATGTGAATAGAAAAGGCAGGAGAGTGGACAGGTACTGTTTTCTCTCAGTTGGCAAGCTGCGCACACAATCGCAGTGTTGTACAGCTTGTTTCATCACCTTTGCGAACTTGCCGCTCTCTCCGGCTCCCGGAGACGAAGAAGCTGCTTCTTCGCGCAAAGACCATTCTGCCGCTCACAGTGCTCTGCAGTGTGTGTCTTCTGCCGAAAGAGGCCCGGGAGCTGTGCTTAGACCTGCAGAGCACCGTACCTTCGTCTTTAGCGTCTCTTCTCGTCTACATCTTAGCAAAAAGCTTTTCCACTGTGTCTGGCACGGAGAAACTGTGCCAGCACAAAAATCTTCTCCCATCGTGTTCTAGAGGCTGCACGGAGGTCTGCCGAGTGTTTTGCAAGAAGAGAAAGAAAGTTGTCCAAAACAGCTTGCAATCGAATGTTCATGTGATTAGAAAAGGCAGGAGAGTGGTCAGGTACTGTTTTCTCTCACTTGGCAAGCTGCGCACACAATCGCATTGTTGTACAGCTTGTTTCATCACCTTTGCGAAGCTGCCGCTCTCTCCGGCTCCCGGAGACGAAGTAGCTGCTTCTTCGCGCAAAGACGATTCTGCCGCTCACAGTGCTCTGCAGTGTGTGTCTTCTGCCGAAAGTGGCCCGGGAGCTGTGCTTAGCTCTGCAGAGCACCGTACCTTCGTCTTTAGCGTCTCTTCTCGTCTACATCTTAGCAAAAAGCTTTTCCACTCTGTCTGGCAAGGAGAAACTGTGCCAGCACAAAAATCATCTCCCATCGTGTTCTAGAGGATGCACGGAGGTCTGCCGAGTGTTTTGCAAGAAGAGAAAGAAAGTTGTCCAAAACAGCTTGCAATCGAATGTTCATGTGAATAGAAAAGGCAGGAGAGTGGTCAGGTACTGTTTTCTCTCAGTTGGCAAGCTGCGCACACAATCGCAGTGTTGTACAGCTTGTTTCATCACCTTTGCGAACTTGCCGCTCTCTGCGGCTCCCGGAGACGAAGAAGCTGCTTCTTCGCGCAAAGACGATTCTGCCGCTCACAGTGCTCTGCAGTGTGTGTCTTCTGCCGAAAGTGGCCCGGGAGCGGTTCTTAGCTCTGCAGAGCACCGTACCTTCGTTTTTAGCGTCTCTTCTCGTCTACATCTTAGCAAAAAGCTTTTCCACTCTGTCTGGCAAGGAGAAACTGTGCCAGCACAAAAATCATCTCCCATCGTGTTCTACAGGCTGCACGGAGGTCTGCCGAGTGTTTTGCAAGAAGAGAAAGAAAGTTGTCCAAAACAACTTGCAATCGAATGTTCATGTGAATAGAAAAGGCAGGAGAGTGGTCAGGTACTGTTTTCTCTCACTTGGCAAGCTGCGCACACAATCGCAGTGTTGTACAGCTTGTTTCATCACCTTTGCGAACTTGCCGCTCTCTGCGGCTCCCGGAGACGAAGAAGCTGCTTCTTCGCGCAAAGACGATTCTGCCGCTCACAGTGCTCTGCGGTGTGTGTCTTCTGCCGAAAGTGGCCCGGGAGCGGGTCTTAGCTCTGCAGACCACCGTACCTTCGTCTTTAGCCTCTCTTCTCGTCTACATCTTAGCAAAAAGCTTTTCCACTGTGTCTGGCAAGGAGAAACTGTGCCTGCACAGAAAACATCTCCCATCGTGTTCTAGAGGCTGCACGGAGGTCTGCCGAGTGTTTTGCAAGAAGAGAAAGAAAGTTGTCCAAAACAGCTTGCAATCGAATGTTCATGTGAATAGAAAAGGCAGGAGAGTGGTCAGGTACTGTTTTCTCTCAGTTGGCAAGCTGCGCACACAATCGCAGTGTTGTACAGCTTGTTTCATCACCTTTGCGAACTTGCCGCTCTCTGTGGCTCCCGGAGACGAAGAAGCTGCTTCTTCGCGCAAAGACGATTCTGCCGCTCACAGTGCTCTGCAGTGTGTGTCTTCTGCCGAAAGTGGTCCGGGAGCGTTTCTTAGCTCTGCAGAGCACCGTACCTTCGTCTTTAGCGTCTCTTCTCGTCTACATCTTAGCAAAAAGCTTTTCCACTCTGTCTGGCAAGGAGAAACTGTGCCAGCACAAAAATCATCTCCCATCGTGTTCTACAGGCTGCACGGAGGTCTGCCGAGTGTTTTGCAAGAAGAGAAAGAAAGTTGTCCAAAACAGCTTGCAATCGAATGTTCATGTGAATAGAAAAGGCAGGAGAGTGGTCAGGTACTGTTTTCTCTCAGTTGGCAAGCTGCGCACACAATCGCAGTGTTGTACAGCTTGTTTCATCACCTTTGCGAACTTGCCGCTCTCTCCGGCTCCCGGAGACGAAGAAGCTGCTTCTTCGCGCAAAGACGATTCTGCCGCTCACAGTGCTCTGCGGTGTGTGTCTTCTGCCGAAAGTGGCCCGGGAGCGGTTCTTAGCTCTGCCGAGCACCGTACCTTCGTCTTTAGCGTCTCTTCTCGTCTACATCTTAGCAAAAAGCTTTTCCACTGTGTCTGGCAAGGAGAAACTGTGCCAGCACAGAAAACATCTCCCATCGTGTTCTAGAGGCTGCACGGAGGTCTGCCGAGTGTTTTGCAAGAAGAGAAAGAAAGTTGTCCAAAACAGCTTGCAATCGAATGTTCATGTGAATAGAAAAGGCAGGAGAGTGGTCAGGTACTGTTTTCTCTCAGTTGGCAAGCTGCGCACACAATCGCAGTGTTGTACAGCTTGTTTCATCACCTTTGCGAACTTGCCGCTCTCTCCGGCTCCCGGAGACGAAGAAGCTGCTTCTTCGCGAAAAGACCATTCTGCCGCTCACAGTGCTCTGCGGTGTGTGTCTTCTGCCGAAAGAGGCCGGGTAGCTGTGCTTAGCTCTGCAGAGTACCGTACCTTCGTCTTTAGCGTCTCTTCTCGTCTACATCTTAGCAAAAAGCTTTTCCACTCTGTCTGGCAAGGAGAAACTGTGCCAGCACAGAAAACATCTCCCATCGTGTTCTAGAGGCTGCACGGAGGTCTGCCGAGTGTTTTGCAAGAAGAGAAAGAAAGTTGTCCAAAACAGCTTGCAATCGAATGTTCATGTGAATAGAAAAGGCAGGAGAGTGGTCAGGTACTGTTTTCTCTCAGTTGGCAAGCTGCGCACACAATCGCAGTGTTGTACAGCTTGTTTCATCACCTTTGCGAACTTGCCGCTCTCTCCGGCTCCCGGAGACGAAGAAGCTGCTTCTTCGCGCAAAGACGATTCTGCCGCTCACAGTGCTCTGCAGTGTGTGTCTTCTGCCGAAAGAAGCCCGGGAGCTGTGCTTAGCTCTGCAGAGCACCGTACCTTCGTCTTTAGCGTCTCTTCTCGTCTACATCTTTGCAAAAAGCTTTTCCACTCTGTCTGGCAAGGAGAAACTGTGCCAGCATAAAAATCATCTCCCATCGTGTTCTAGAGGCTGCACGGAGGTTTGCCGAGTGTTTTGCAAGAAGAGAAAGAAAGTTGTCCAAAACAGCTTGCAATCGAATGTTCATGTGAATAGAAAAGGCAGGAGAGTGGTCAGGTACTGTTTTCTCTCAGTTGGCAAGCTGCGCACACAATCGCAGTGTTGTACAGCTTGTTTCATCACCTTTGCGAACTTGCCGCTCTCTCCGGCTCCCGGAGACGAAGAAGCTGCTTCTTCGCGCAAAGACGATTCTGCCGCTCACAGTGCTCTGCGGTGTGTGTCTTCTGCCGAAAGAGGCCGGGGAGCTGTGCTTAGCTCTGCAGAGCACCGTACCTTCGTCTTTAGCGTCTCTTCTCGTCTACATCTTAGCAAAAAGCTTTTCCACTCTGTCTGGCAAGGAGAAACTGTGCCAGCACAGAAAACATCTCCCATCGTGTTCTAGAGGCTGCACGGAGGTCTGCCGAGTGTTTTGCAAGAAGAGAAAGAAAGTTGTCCAAAACAGCTTGCAATCGAATGTTCATGTGAATAGAAAAGGCAGGAGAGTGGTCAGGTACTGTTTTCTCTCAGTTGGCAAGCAGCGCACACAATCGCAGTGTTGTACAGCTTGTTTCATCACCTTTGCGAACTTGCCGCTCTCTCCGGCTCCCGGAGACGAAGAAGCTGCTTCTTCGCGCAAAGACCATTATGCCGCTCACAGTGCTCTGCAGTGTGTGTCTTCTGCCGAAAGAGGCCCGGGAGCTGTGCTTAGCTCTGCAGAGCACCGTACCTTCGTCTTTAGCCTCTCTTCTCGTCTACATCTTAGCAAAAAGCTTTTCCACTCTGTCTGGCAAGGAGAAACTGTGCCAGCACAAAAATCATCTCCCATCGTGTTCTAGAGGCTGCACGGAGCTCTGCCGAGTGTTTTGCAAGAAGAGAAAGAAAGTTGTCCAAAACAGCTTGCAATCGAATGTTCATGTGAATAGAAAAGGCAGGAGAGTGGTCAGGTACTGTTTTCTCTCACTTGGCAAGCTGCGCACACAATCGCAGTGTTGTACAGCTTGTTTCATCACCTTTGCGAACTTGCCGCTCTCTCCGGCTCCCGGAGACGAAGAAGCTGCTTCTTCGCGCAAAGACGATTCTGCCGCTCACAGTGCTCTGCAGTGTGTGTCTTCTGCCGAAAGTGGCCCGGGAGCGGTTCTTAGCTCTGCAGAGCACCGTACCTTCGTTTTTAGCGTCTCTTCTCGTCTACATCTTAGCAAAAAGCTTTTCCACTCTGTCTGGCAAGGAGAAACTGTGCCAGCACAAGAATGATCTCCCATCGTGTTCTAGAGGCTGCACGGAGGTCTGCCGAGTGTTTTGCAAGAAGAGAAAGAAAGTTGTCCAAAACAGCTTGCAATCGAATGTTCATGTGAATAGAAAAGGCAGGAGAGTGGTCAGGTACTGTTTTCTCTCAGTTGGCAAGCTGCGCACACAATCGCAGTGTTGTACAGCTTGTTTCATCACCTTTGCGAACTTGCCGCTCTCTGCGGCTCCCGGAGACGAAGAAGCTGCTTCTTCGCGCAAAGACGATTCTGCCGCTCACAGTGCTCTGCGGTGTGTGTCTTCTGCCGAAAGTGGCCCGGGAGCGGTTCTTAGCTCTGCAGAGCACCGTACCTTCGTCTTTAGCGTCTCTTCTCGTCTACATCTTAGCAAAAAGCTTTTCCACTGTGTCTGGCAAGGAGAAACTGTGCCAGCACAGAAAACATCTCCCATCGTGTTCTAGAGGCTGCACGGAGGTCTGCCGAGTGTTTTGCAAGAAGAGAAAGAAAGTTGTCCAAAACAGCTTGCAATCGAATGTTCATGTGAATAGAAAAGGCAGGAGAGTGGACAGGTACTGTTTTCTCTCAGTTGGCAAGCTGCGCACACAATCGCAGTGTTGTACAGCTTGTTTCATCACCTTGGCGAACTTGCCGCTCTCTCCGGCTCCCGGAGACGAAGAAGCTGCTTCTTCGCGCAAAGACGATTCTGCCGCTCACAGTGCTCTGCGGTGTGTGTCTTCTGCCGAAAGTGGCCCGGGAGCGGTTCTTAGCTCTGCCGAGCACCGTACCTTCGTCTTTAGCGTCTCTTCTCGTCTACATCTTAGCAAAAAGCTTTTCCACTCTGTCTGGCAAGGAGAAACTGTGCCAGCACAGAAAACATCTCCCATCGTGTTCTAGAGGCTGCACGGAGGTCTGCCGAGTGTTTTGCAAGAAGAGAAAGAAAGTTGTCCAAAACAGCTTGCAATCGAATGTTCATGTGAATAGAAAAGGCAGGAGAGTTGTCAGGTACTGTTTTCTCTCAGTTGGTAAGCTGCGCACACAATCGCAGTGTTGTACAGCTTGTTTCATCAACTTTGCGAACTTGCCGCTCTCTGCGGCTCCCGGAGACGAAGAAGCTGCTTCTTCGCGCAAAGACGATTCTGCCGCTCACAGTGCTCTGCGGTGTGTGTCTTCTGCCGAAAGTGGCCCGGGCGCGGTTCTCAGCTCTGCCGAGCACCGTACCTTCGTCTTTAGCGTCTCTTCTCGTCTACATCTTAGCAAAAAGCTTTTCCACTGTGTCTGGCAAGGAGAAACTGTGCCAGCACAGAAAACATCTCCCATCGTGTTCTAGAGGCTGCACGGAGGTCTGCCGAGTGTTTTGCAAGAAGAGAAAGAAAGTTGTCCAAAACAGCTTGCAATCGAATGTTCATGTGAATAGAAAAGGCAGGAGAGTGGTCAGGTACTGTTTTCTCTCACTTGGCAAGCTGCGCACACAATCGCAGTGTTGTACAGCTTGTTTCATCACCTTTGCGAACTTGCCGCTCTCTCCGGCTCCCGGAGACGAAGAAGCTGCTTCTTCGCGCAAAGACCATTCTGCCGCTCACAGTGCTCTGCAGTGTGTGTCTTCTGCCGAAAGTGGCCCGGGAGCCGTGCTTAGCTCTGCAGAGCACCGTACCTTCGTCTTTAGCGTCTCTTCTCGTCTACATCTTAGCGAAAAGCTTTTCCACTCTGTCTGGCAAGGAGAAACTGTGCCAGCACAAAAATCATCTCCCATCGTGTTCTAGAGGCTGCACGGAGGTCTGCCGAGTGTTTTGCAAGAAGAGAAAGAAAGTTGTCCAAAACAGCTTGCAATCGAATGTTCATGTGAATAGAAAAGGCAGGAGAGTGGTCAGGTACTGTTTTCTCTCAGTTGGCAAGCTGCGCACACAATCGCAGTGTTGTACAGCTTGTTTCATCACCTTTGCGAACTTGCCGCTCTCTGCGGCTCCCGGAGACGAAGAAGCTGCTTCTTCGCGCAAAGACCATTCTGCCGCTCACAGTGCTCTGCGGTGTGTGTCTTCTGCCGAAAGTGGCACGGGAGCGGTTCTTAGCTCTGCAGAGCACCGTACCTTCGTCTTTAGCGTCTCTTCTCGTCTACATCTTAGCAAAAAGCTTTTCCACTCTGTCTGGCAAGGAGAAACTGTGCCTGCACAGAAAACATCTCCCATCGTGTTCTAGAGGCTGCACGGAGGTCTGCCGAGTGTTTTGCAAGAAGAGAAAGAAAGTTGTCCAAAACAGCTTGCAATCGAATGTTCATGTGAATAGAAAAGGCAGGAGAGTGGTCAGGTACTGTTTTCTCTCAGTTGGCAAGCTGCGCACACAATCGCAGTGTTGTACAGCTTGTTTCATCACCTTTGCGAACTTGCCGCTCTCTCCGGCTCCCGGAGACGAAGTAGCTGCTTCTTCGCGCAAAGACGATTCTGCCGCTCACAGTGCTCTGCGGTGTGCGCCTTCTGCCGAAAGTGGCCTGGGAGCTGTGCTTAGCTCTGCAGAGCACCGTACCTTCGTCTTTAGCGTCTCTTCTCGTCTACATCTTAGCAAAAAGCTTTTCCACTCTGTCTGGCAAGGAGAAACTGTGCCAGCACAGAAAACATCTCCCATCGTGTTCTAGAGGCTGCACGGAGGTCTGCCGAGTGTTTTGCAAGAAGAGAAAGAAAGTTGTCCAAAACAGCTTGCAATCGAATGTTCATGTGAATAGAAAAGGCAGGAGAGTGGTCAGGTACTGTTTTCTCTCACTTGGCAAGCTGCGCACACAATCGCAGTGTTGTACAGCTTGTTTCATCACCTTTGCGAACTTGCCGCTCTCTCCGGCTCCCGGAGACGAAGAAGCTGCTTCTTCGCGCAAAGACGATTCTGCCGCTCACAGTGCTCTGCAGTGTGTGTCTTCTGCCGAAAGTGGCCCGGGAGCGGTTCTTAGCTCTGCAGAGCACCGTACCTTCGTTTTTAGCGTCTCTTCTCGTCTACATCTTAGCAAAAAGCTTTTCCACTGTGTCTGGCAAGGAGAAACTGTGCCAGCACAGAAAACATCTCCCATCGTGTTCTAGAGGCTGCACGGAGGTCTGCCGAGTGTTTTGCAAGAAGAGAAAGAAAGTTGTCCAAAACAGCTTGCAATCGAATGTTCATGTGAATAGAAAAGGCAGGAGAGTGGTCAGGTACTGTTTTCTCTCAGTTGGCAAGCTGCGCACACAATCGCAGTGTTGTACAGCTTGTTTCATCACCTTTGCGAACTTGCCGCTCTCTGCGGCTCCCGGAGACGAAGAAGCTGCTTCTTCGCGCAAAGACGATTCTGCCGCTCACAGTGCTCTGCAGTGTGTGTCTTCTGCCGAAAGTGGCCCGGGAGCGGTTCTTAGCTCTGCAGAGCACCGTACCTTCGTCTTTAGCGTCTCTTCTCGTCTACATCTTAGCAAAAAGCTTTTCCACTGTGTCTGGCAAGGAGAAACTGTGCCTGCACAGAAAACATCTCCCATCGTGTTCTAGAGGCTGCACGGAGGTCTGCCGAGTGTTTTGCAAGAAGAGAAAGAAAGTTGTCCAAAACAGCTTGCAATCGAATGTTCATGTGAATAGAAAAGGCAGTAGAGTGGTCAGGTACTGTTTTCTCTCACTTGGCAAGCTGCGCACACAATCGCAGTGTTGTACAGCTTGTTTCATCACCTTTGCGAACTTGCCGCTCTCTCCGGCTCCCGGAGACGAAGAAGCTGCTTCTTCGCGCAAAGACGATTCTGCCGCTCACAGTGCTCTGCGGTGTGTGTCTTCTGCCGAAAGTGGCCCGGGAGCGGTTCTTAGCTCTGCCGAGCACCGTACCTTCGTCTTTAGCGTCTCTTCTCGTCTACATCTTAGCAAAAAGCTTTTCCACTCTGTCTGGCAAGGAGAAACTGTGCCAGCACAGAAAACATCTCCCATCGTGTTCTAGAGGCTGCACGGAGGTCTGCCGAGTGTTTTGCAAGAAGAGAAAGAAAGTTGTCCAAAACAGCTTGCAATCGAATGTTCATGTGAATAGAAAAGGCAGGAGAGTGGTCAGGTACTGTTTTCTCTCAGTTGGCAAGCTGCGCACACAATCGCAGTGTTGTACAGCTTGTTTCATCACCTTTGCGAACTTGCCGCTCTCTCCGGCTCCCGGAGACGAAGAAGCTGCTTCTTCGCGCAAAGACCATTCTGCCGCTCACAGTGCTCTGCAGTGTGTGTCTTCTGCCGAAAGAGGCCCGGGAGCTGTGCTTAGCTCTGCAGAGCACCGTACCTTCGTCTTTAGCGTCTCTTCTCGTCTACATCTTAGCAAAAAGCTTTTCCACTCTGTCTGGCAAGGAGAAACTGTGCCAGCATAAAAATCATCTCCCATCGTGTTCTAGAGGCTGCACGGAGGTTTGCCGAGTGTTTTGCAAGAAGAGAAAGAAAGTTGTCCAAAACAGCTTGCAATCGAATGTTCATGTGAATAGAAAAGGCAGGAGAGTGGTCAGGTACTGTTTTCTCTCAGTTGGCAAGCTGCGCACACAATCGCAGTGTTCTACAGCTTGTTTCATCACCTTTGCGAACTTGCCGCTCTCTCCGGCTCCCGGAGACGAAGAAGCTGCTTCTTCGCGCAAAGACGATTCTGCCGCTCACAGTGCTCTGCGGTGTGCGCCTTCTGCCGAAAGAGGCCGGGGAGCTGTGCGTAGCTCTGCAGAGCACCGTACCTTCGTCTTTAGCGTCTCTTCTCGTCTACATCTCAGCAAAAAGCTTTTCCACTCTGTCTGGCAAGGAGAAACTGTGCCAGCACAGAAAACATCTCCCATCGTGTTCTAGAGGCTGCACGGAGGTCTGCCGAGTGTTTTGCAAGAAGAGAAAGAAAGTTGTCCAAAACAGCTTGCAATCGAATGTTCATGTGAATAGAAAAGCAGGAGAGTTGTCAGGTACTGTTTTCTCTCGGTTGGTAAGCTGCGCACACAATCGCAGTGTTGTACAGCTTGTTTCATCACCTTTGCGAACTTGCCGCTCTCTCCGGCTCCCGGAGACGAAGAAGCTGCTTCTTCGCGCAAAGACGATTCTGCCGCTCACAGTGCTCTGCGGTGTGTGTCTTCTGCCGAAAGTGGCCCGGGAGCGGTTCTTAGCTCTGCAGAGCACCGTACCTTCGTCTTTAGCGTCTCTTCTCGTCTACATCTTAGCAAAAAGCTTTTCCACTGTGTCTGGCAAGGAGAAACTGTGCCAGCACAGAAAACATCTCCCATCGTGTTCTAGAGGCTGCACGGAGGTCTGCCGAGTGTTTTGCAAGAAGAGAAAGAAAGTTGTCCAAAACAGCTTGCAATCGAATGTTCATGTGACTAGAAAAGGCCGGAGAGTGGACAGGTACTGTTTTCTCTCAGTTGGCAAGCTGCGCACACAATCGCAGTGTTGTATAGCTTGTTTCATCACCTTTGCGAACTTGCCGCTCTCTCCGGCTCCCGGAGACGAAGAAGCTGCTTCTTCGCGCAAAGACCATTCTGCCGCTCACAGTGCACTGCGGTGTGTGTCTTCTGCCGAAAGTGGCCCGGGAGCGGTTCTTAGCTCTGCAGAGCACCGTACCTTCGTCTTTAGCGTCTCTTCTCGTCTACATCTTAGCAAAAAGCTTTTCCACTCTGTCTGGCAAGGAGAAACTGTGCCTGCACAGAAAACATCTCCCATCGTGTTCTAGAGGCTGCACGGAGGTCTGCCGAGTGTTTTGCAAGAAGAGAAAGAAAGTTGTCCAAAACAGCTTGCAATCGAATGTTCATGTGAATAGAAAAGGCAGGAGAGTGGTCAGGTACTGTTTTCTCTCACTTGGCAAGCTGCGCACACAATCGCAGTGTTGTACAGCTTGTTTCATCACCTTTGCGAACTTGCCGCTCTCTCCGGCTCCCGGAGACGAAGAAGCTGCTTCTTCGCGCAAAGACGATTCTGCCGCTCACAGTGCTCTGCAGTGTGTGTCTTCTGCCGAAAGTGGCCCGGGAGCGGTTCTTAGCTCTGCAGAGCACCGTACCTTCGTTTTTAGCGTCTCTTCTCGTCTACATCTTAGCAAAAAGCTTTTCCACTCTGTCTGGCAAGGAGAAACTGTGCCAGCACAGAAAACATCTCCCATCGTGTTCTAGAGGCTGCACGGAGGTCTGCCGAGTGTTTTGCAAGAAGAGAAAGAAAGTTGTCCAAAACAGCTTGCAATCGAATGTTCATGTGAATAGAAAAGGCAGGAGAGTTGTCAGGTGCTGTTTTCTCTCAGTTGGTAAGCTGCGCACACAATCGCAGTGTTGTACAGCTTGTTTCATCACCTTTGCGAACTTGCCGCTCTCTCCGGCTCCCGGAGACGAAGAAGCTGCTTCTTCGCGCAAAGACGATTCTGCCGCTCACAGTGCTCTGCGGTGTGTGTCTTCTGCCGAAAGTGGCCCGGGAGCGGTTCTTAGCTCTGCCGAGGACCGTACCTTCGTCTTTAGCGTCTCTTCTCGTCTACATCTTAGCAAAAAGCTTTTCCACTGTGTCTGGCAAGGAGAAACTGTGCCAGCACAGAAAACATCTCCCATCGTGTTCTAGAGGCTGCACGGAGGTCTGCCGAGTGTTTTGCAAGAAGAGAAAGAAAGTTGTCCAAAACAGCTTGCAATCGAATGTTCATGTGACTAGAAAAGGCCGGAGAGTGGACAGGTACTGTTTTCTCTCAGTTGGCAAGCTGCGCACACAATCGCAGTGTTGTACAGCTTGTTTCATCACCTTTGCGAACTTGCCGCTCTCTCCGGCTCCCGGAGACGAAGAAGCTGCTTCTTCGCGCAAAGACCATTCTGCCGCTCACAGTGCTCTGCAGTGTGTGTCTTCTGCCGAAAGTGGCCCGGGAGCTGTGCTTAGCTCTGCAGAGCACCGTACCTTCGTCTTTAGCGTCTCTTCTCGTCTACATCTTAGCAAAAAGCTTTTCCACTGTGTCTGGCAAGGAGAAACTGTGCCTGCACAGAAAACATCTCCCATCGTGTTCTAGAGGCTGCACGGAGGTCTGCCGAGTGTTTTGCAAGAAGAGAAAGAAAGTTGTCCTAAACAGCTTGCAATCGAATGTTCATGTGATTAGAAAAGGCAGGAGAGTGGTCAGGTACTGTTTTCTCTCAGTTGGCAAGCTGCGCACACAATCGCAGTGTTGTACAGCTTGTTTCATCACCTTTGCGAACTTGCCGCTCTCTCCGGCTCCCGGAGACGAAGAAGCTGCTTCTTCGCGCAAAGACGATTCTGCCGCTCACAGTGCTCTGCGGTGTGTGTCTTCTGCCGAAAGAGGCCGGGGAGCTGTGCTTAGCTCTGCAGAGTACCGTACCTTCGTCTTTAGCGTCTCTTCTCGTCTACATCTTAGCAAAAAGCTTTTCCACTCTGTCTGGCAAGGAGAAACTGTGCCAGCACAGAAAACATCTCCCATCGTGTTCTAGAGGCTGCACGGAGGTCTGCCGAGTGTTTTGCAAGAAGAGAAAGAAAGTTGTCCAAAACAGCTTGCAATCGAATGTTCATGTGAATAGAAAAGGCAGGAGAGTGGACAGGTACTGTTTTCTCTCAGTTGGCAAGCTGCGCACACAATCGCAGTGTTGTACAGCTTGTTTCATCACCTTTGCGAACTTGCCGCTCTCTGCGGCTCCCGGAGACGAAGAAGCTGCTTCTTCGCGCAAAGACGATTCTGCCGCTCACAGTGCTCTGCAGTGTGTGTCTTCTGCCGAAAGAAGCCCATGAGCTGTGCTTAGCTCTGCAGAGCACCGTACCTTCGTCTTTAGCGTCTCTTCTCGTCTACATCTTAGCAAAAAGCTTTTCCACTCTGTCTGGCACGGAGAAACTGTGCCAGCACAAAAATCTTCTCCAATCGTGTTCTAGAGGCTGCACGGAGGTCTGCCGAGTGGTTTGCAAGAAGAGAAAGAAAGTTGTCCAAAACAACTTGCAATCGAATGTTCATGTGAATAGAAAAGGCAGGAGAGTGGTCAGGTACTGTTTTCTCTCAGTTGGCAAGCTGCGCACACAATCGCAGTGTTGTACAGCTTGTTTCATCACCTTTGCGAACTTGCCGCTCTCTCCGGCTCCCGGAGACGAAGAAGCTGCTTCTTCGCGCAAAGACGATTCTGCCGCTCACAGTGCTTTGCAGTGTGTGTCTTCTGCCGAAAGAGGCCGGGGAGCTGTGCTTAGCTCTGCAGAGTACCGTACCTTCGTCTTTAGCGTCTCTTCTCGTCTACATCTTAGCAAAAAGCTTTTCCACTCTGTCTGGCAAGGAGAAACTGTGCCAGCACAAAAAACATCTCCCATCGTGTTCTAGAGGCTGCACGGAGGTTTGCCGAGTGTTTTGCAAGAAGAGAAAGAAAGTTGTCCAAAACAGCTTGCAATCGAATGTTCATGTGAATAGAAAAGGCAGGAGAGTGGTCAGGTACTGTTTTCTCTCAGTTGGCAAGCTGCGCACACAATCGCAGTGTTCTACAGCTTGTTTCATCACCTTTGCGAACTTGCCGCTCTCTCCGGCTCCCGGAGACGAAGAAGCTGCTTCTTCGCGCAAAGACCATTCTGCCGCTCACAGTGCTCTGCAGTGTGTGTCTTCTGCCGAAAGAGGCCCGGGAGCTGTGCTTAGCTCTGCAGAGCACCGTACCTTCGTCTTTAGCGTCTCTTCTCGTCTACATCTTAGCAAAAAGCTTTTCCACTCTGTCTGGCAAGGAGAAACTGTGCCAGCATAAAAATCATCTCCCATCGTGTTCTAGAGGCTGCACGGAGGTCTGCCGAGTGTTTTGCAAGAAGAGAAAGAAAGTTGTCCAAAACAGCTTGCAATCGAATGTTCATGTGAATAGAAAAGGCAGGAGAGTGGTCAGGTACTGTTTTCTCTCAGTTGGCAAGCTGCGCACACAATCGCAGTGTTGTACAGCTTGTTTCATCACCTTTGCGAACTTGCCGCTCTCTCCGGCTCCCGGAGACGAAGAAGCTGCTTCTTCGCGCAAAGACCATTCAGCCGCTCACAGTGCTCTGCGGTGTGTGTCTTCTGCCGAAAGTGGCCCGGGAGCGGTTCTTAGCTCTGCAGAGCACCGTACCTTCGTCTTTAGCGTCTCTTCTCGTCTACATCTTAGCAAAAAGCTTTTCCACTCTGTCTGGCAAGGAGAAACTGTGCCTGCACAGAAAACATCTCCCATCGTGTTCTAGAGGCTGCACGGAGGTCTGCCGAGTGTTTTGCAAGAAGAGAAAGAAAGTTGTCCAAAACAGCTTGCAATCGAATGTTCATGTGAATAGAAAAGGCAGGAGAGTGGTCAGGTACTGTTTTCTCTCAGTTGGCAAGCTGCGCACACAATCGCAGTGTTGTACAGCTTGTTTCATCACCTTTGCGAACTTGCCGCTCTCTGCGGCTCCCGGAGACGAAGAAGCTGCTTCTTCGCGCAAAGACGATTCTGCCGCTCACAGTGCTCTGCAGTGTGTGTCTTCTGCCGAAAGTGGCCCGGGAGCGCTTCTTAGCTCTGCAGAGCACCGTACCTTCGTTTTTAGCGTCTCTTCTCGTCTACATCTTAGCAAAAAGCTTTTCCACTCTGTCTGGCAAGGAGAAACTGTGCCAGCACAAAAATCATCTCCCATCGTGTTCTACAGGCTGCACGGAGGTCTGCCGAGTGTTTTGCAAGAAGAGAAAGAAAGTTGTCCAAAACAGCTTGCAATCGAATGTTCATGTGAATAGAAAAGGCAGGAGAGTGGTCAGGTACTGTTTTCTCTCAGTTGGCAAGCTGCGCACACAATCGCAGTGTTGTACAGCTTGTTTCATCACCTTTGCGAACTTGCCGCTCTCTCCGGCTCCCGGAGACGAAGAAGCTGCTTCTTCGCGCAAAGACGATTCTGCCGCTCACAGTGCTCTGCAGTGTGTGTCTTCTGCCGAAAGTGGCCCGGGAGCTGTGCTTAGCTCTGCCGAGCACCGTACCTTCGTCTTTAGCGTCTCTTCTCGTCTACATCTTAGCAAAAAGCTTTTCCACTGTGTCTGGCAAGGAGAAACTGTGCCAGCACAGAAAACATCTCCCATCGTGTTCTAGAGGCTGCACGGAGGTCTGCCGAGTGTTTTGCAAGAAGAGAAAGAAAGTTGTCCAAAACAGCTTGCAATCGAATGTTCATGTGAATAGAAAAGGCAGGAGAGTGGTCAGGTACTGTTTTCTCTCAGTTGGCAAGCTGCGCACACAATCGCAGTGTTGTACAGCTTGTTTCATCACCTTTGCGAACTTGCCGCTCTCTCCGGCTCCCGGAGACGAAGAAGCTGCTTCTTCGCGCAAAGACCATTCTGCCGCTCACAGTGCTCTGCAGTGTGTGTCTTCTGCCGAAAGTGGCCCGGGAGCTGTGCTTAGCTCTGCAGAGTACCGTACCTTCGTCTTTAGCGTCTCTTCTCGTCTACATCTTAGCAAAAAGCTTTTCCACTCTGTCTGGCAAGGAGAAACTGTGCCAGCACAAAAATCATCTCCCATCGTGTTCTAGAGGCTGCACGGAGGTCTGCCGAGTGTTTTGCAAGAAGAGAAAGAAAGTTGTCCAAAACAGCTTGCAATCGAATGTTCATGTGATTAGAAAAGGCAGGAGAGTGGACAGGTACTGTTTTCTCTCAGTTGGCAAGCTGCGCACACAATCGCAGTGTTGTACAGCTTGTTTCATCACCTTTGCGAACTTGCCGCTCTCTGCGGCTCCCGGAGACGAAGAAGCTGCTTCTTCGCGCAAAGACCATTCTGCCGCTCACAGTGCTCTGCAGTGTGTGTCTTCTGCCGAAAGAGGCCCGGGAGCTGTGCTTAGCTCTGCAGAGCACCGTACCTTCGTCTTTAGCGTCTCTTCTCGTCTACATCTTAGCAAAAAGCTTTTCCACTCTGTCTGGCAAGGAGAGACTGTGCCAGCATAAAAATCATCTCCCATCGTGTTCTAGAGGCTGCACGGAGGTCTGCCGAGTGTTTTGCAAGAAGAGAAAGAAAGTTGTCCAAAACAGCTTGCAATCGAATGTTCATGTGAATAGAAAAGGCAGGAGAGTGGTCAGGTACTGTTTTCTCTCAGTTGGCAAGCTGCGCACACAATCGCAGTGTTGTACAGCTTGTTTCATCACCTTTGCGAACTTGCCGCTCTCTCCGGCTCCCGGAGACGAAGAAGCTGCTTCTTCGCGCAAAGACCATTCTGCCGCTCACAGTGCTCTGCGGTGTGTGTCTTCTGCCGAAAGTGGCCCGGGAGCGGTTCTTAGCTCTGCAGAGCACCGTACCTTCGTCTTTAGCGTCTCTTCTCGTCTACATCTTAGCAAAAAGCTTTTCCACTCTGTCTGGCAAGGAGAAACTGTGCCTGCACAGAAAACATCTCCCATCGTGTTCTAGAGGCTGCACGGAGGTCTGCCGAGTGTTTTGCAAGAAGAGAAAGAAAGTTGTCCAAAACAGCTTGCAATCGAATGTTCATGTGAATAGAAAAGGCAGGAGAGTGGTCAGGTACTGTTTTCTCTCAGTTGGCAAGCTGCGCACACAATCGCAGTGTTGTACAACTTGTTTCATCACCTTTGCGAACTTGCCGCTCTCTCCGGCTCCCGGAGACGAAGAAGCTGCTTCTTCGCGCAAAGACCATTCTGCCGCTCACAGTGCTCTGCAGTGTGTGTCTTCTGCCGAAAGTGGCCCGGGAGCGGTGCTTAGCTCTGCAGAGCACCGTACCTTCGTTTTTAGCGTCTCTTCTCGTCTACATCTTAGCAAAAAGCTTTTCCACTCTGTCTGGCAAGGAGAAACTGTGCCAGCACAAAAATCATCTCCCATCGTGTTCTAGAGGCTGCACGGAGGTCTGCCGAGTGTTTTGCAAGAAGAGAAAGAAAGTCGTCCAAAACAGCTTGCAATCGAATGTTCATGTGAATAGAAAAGGCAGGAGAGTGGTCAGGTACTGTTTTCTCTCAGTTGGCAAGCTGCGCACACAATCGCAGTGTTGTACAGCTTGTTTCATCACCTTTGCGAACTTGCCGCTCTCTCCGGCTCCCGGAGACGAAGAAGCTGCTTCTTCGCGCAAAGACGATTCTGCCGCTCACAGTGCTCTGCGGTGTGCGCCTTCTGCCGAAAGAGGCCTGGGAGCTGTGCTTAGCTCTGCAGAGTACCGTACCTTCGTCTTTAGCCTCTCTTCTCGTCTACATCTTAGCAAAAAGCTTTTCCACTGTGTCTGGCAAGGAGAAACTGTGCCAGCACAGAAAACATCTCCCATCGTGTTCTAGAGGCTGCACGGAGGTCTGCCGAGTGTTTTGCAAGAAGAGAAAGAAAGTTGTCCAAAACAGCTTGCAATCGAATGTTCATGTGAATAGAAAAGGCAGGAGAGTGGACAGGTACTGTTTTCTCTCAGTTGGCAAGCTGCGCACACAATCGCAGTGTTGTACAGCTTGTTTCATCACCTTTGCGAACTTGCCGCTCTCTCCGGCTCCCGGAGACGAAGAAGCTGCTTCTTCGCGCAAAGACCATTCTGCCGCTCACAGTGCTCTGCGGTGTGCGCCTTCTGCCGAAAGAGGCCGGGGAGCTGTGCTTAGCTCTGCAGAGTACCGTACCTTCGTCTTTAGCGTCTCTTCTCGTCTACATCTTAGCAAAAAGCTTTTCCACTGTGTCTGGCAAGGAGAAACTGTGCCAGCACAGAAAACATCTTCCATCGTGTTCTAGAGGCTGCACGGAGGTCTGCCGAGTGTTTTGCAAGAAGAGAAAGAAAGTTGTCCAAAACAGCTTGCATTCGAATGTTCATGTGAATAGAAAAGGCAGGAGAGTGGTCAGGTACTGTTTTCTCTCACTTGGCAAGCTGCGCACACAATCGCAGTGTTGTACAGCTTGTTTCATCACCTTTGCGAACTTGCCGCTCTCTCCGGCTCCCGGAGACGAAGAAGCTGCTTCTTCGCGCAAAGACGATTCTGCCGCTCACAGTGCTCTGCAGTGTGTGTCTTCTGCCGAAAGTGGCCCGGGAGCTGTGCTTAGCTCTGCCGAGCACCGTACCTTCGTCTTTAGCGTCTCTTCTCGTCTACATCTTAGCAAAAAGCTTTTCCACTGTGTCTGGCAAGGAGAAACTGTGCCAGCACAGAAAACATCTCCCATCGTGTTCTAGAGGCTGCACGGAGGTCTGCCGAGTGTTTTGCAAGAAGAGAAAGAAAGTTGTCCAAAACAGCTTGCAATCGAATGTTCATGTGAATAGAAAAGGCAGGAGAGTTGTCAGGTACTGTTTTCTCTCAGTTGGTAAGCTGCGCACACAATCGCAGTGTTGTACAGCTTGTTTCATCAACTTTGCGAACTTGCCGCTCTCTCCGGCTCCCGGAGACGAAGAAGCTGCTTCTTCGCGCAAAGACGATTCTGCCGCTCACAGTGCTCTGCGGTGTGCGTCTTCTGCCGAAAGAGGCCGGGGAGCAGTGCTTAGCTATGCAGAGCACCGTACCTTCGTCTTTAGCGTCTCTTCTCGTCTACATCTTAGCAAAAAGCTTTTCCACTGTGTCTGGCAAGGAGAAACTGTGCCAGCACAAAAATCATCTCCCATCGTGTTCTAGAGGCTGCACGGAGGTCTGCCTAGTGTTTTGCAAGAAGAGAAAGAAAGTTGTCCAAAACAGCTTGCAATCGAATGTTCATGTGAATAGAAAAGGCAGGAGAGTGGTCAGGTACTGTTTTCTCTCACTTGGCAAGCTGCGCACACAATCGCAGTGTTGTACAGCTTGTTTCATCACCTTTGCGAACTTGCCGCTCTCTCCGGCTCCCGGAGACGAAGAAGCTGCTTCTTCGCGCAAAGACGATTCTGCCGCTCACAGTGCTCTGCAGTGTGTGTCTTCTGCCGAAAGTGGCCCGGGAGCGGTTCTTAGCTCTGCAGAGCACCGTACCTTCGTTTTTAGCGTCTCTTCTCGTTTACATCTTAGCAAAAAGCTTTTCCACTGTGTCTGGCAAGGAGAAACTGTGCCAGCACAGAAAACATCTCCCATCGTGTTCTAGAGGCTGCACGGAGGTCTGCCGAGTGTTTTGCAAGAAGAGAAAGAAAGTTGTCCAAAACAGCTTGCAATCGAATGTTCATGTGAATAGAAAAGGCAGGAGAGTGGTCAGGTACTGTTTTCTCTCAGTTGGCAAGCTGCGCACACAATCGCAGTGTTGTACAGCTTGTTTCATCACCTTTGCGAACTTGCCGCTCTCTGCGGCTCCCGGAGACGAAGAAGCTGCTTCTTCGCGCAAAGACCATTCTGCCGCTCACAGTGCTCTGCAGTGTGTGTCTTCTTCCGAAAGTGGCCCGGGAGCGGTGCTTAGCTCTGCAGAGCACCGTACCTTCGTCTTTAGCGTCTCTTCTCGTCTACATCTTAGCAAAAAGCTTTTCCACTGTGTCTGGCAAGGAGAAACTGTGCCAGCACAGAAAACATCTCCCATCGTGTTCTAGAGGCTGCACGGAGGTCTGCCGAGTGTTTTGCAAGAAGAGAAAGAAAGTTTTCCAAAACAGCTTGCAATCGAATGTTCATGTGAATAGAAAAGGCAGGAGAGTTGTCAGGTACTGTTTTCTCTCAGTTGGTAAGCTGCGCACACAATCGCAGTGTTGTACAGCTTGTTTCATCACCTTTGCGAACTTGCCGCTCTCTGCTGCTCCCGGAGACGAAGAAGCTGCTTCTTCGCGCAAAGACGATTCTGCCGCTCACAGTGCTCTGCGGTGTGTGTCTTCTGCCGAAAGTGGCCCGGGAGCGGTGCTTAGCTCTGCCGAGCACCGTACCTTCGTCTTTAGCGTCTCTTCTCGTCTACATCTTAGCAAAAAGCTTTTCCACTCTGTCTGGCAAGGAGAAACTGTGCCAGCACAGAAAACATCTCCCATCGTGTTCTAGAGGCTGCACGGAGGTCTGCCGAGTGTTTTGCAAGAAGAGAAAGAAAGTTGTCCAAAACAGCTTGCAATCGAATGTTCATGTGATTAGAAAAGGCAGGAGAGTGGTCAGGTACTGTTTTCTCTCACTTGGCAAGCTGCGCACACAATCGCAGTGTTGTACAGCTTGTTTCATCACCTTTGCGAACTTGCCGCTCTCTCCGGCTCCCGGAGACGAAGAAGCTGCTTCTTCGCGCAAAGACGATTCTGCCGCTCACAGTGCTCTGCGGTGTGTGTCTTCTGCCGAAAGAGGCCGGGGAGCTGTGCTTAGCTCTGCAGAGCACCGTACCTTCGTCTTTAGCGTCTCTTCTCGTCTACATCTTAGCAAAAAGCTTTTCCACTCTGTCTGGCAAGGAGAAACTGTGCCAGCACAGAAAACATCTCCCATCGTGTTCTAGAGGCTGCACGGAGGTCTGCCGAGTGTTTTGCAAGAAGAGAAAGAAAGTTGTCCAAAACAGCTTGCAATCGAATGTTCATGTGAATAGAAAAGGCAGGAGAGTGGTCAGGTACTGTTTTCTCTCAGTTGGCAAGCAGCGCACACAATCGCAGTGTTGTACAGCTTGTTTCATCACCTTTGCGAACTTGCCGCTCTCTCCGGCTCCCGGAGACGAAGAAGCTGCTTCTTCGCGCAAAGACCATTATGCCGCTCACAGTGCTCTGCAGTGTGTGTCTTCTGCCGAAAGAGGCCCGGGAGCTGTGCTTAGCTCTGCAGAGCACCGTACCTTCGTCTTTAGCCTCTCTTCTCGTCTACATCTCAGCAAAAAGCTTTTCCACTCTGTCTGGCAAGGAGAAACTGTGCCAGCACAAAAATCATCTCCCATCGTGTTCTAGAGGCTGCACGGAGCTCTGCCGAGTGTTTTGCAAGAAGAGAAAGAAAGTTGTCCAAAACAGCTTGCAATCGAATGTTCATGTGAATAGAAAAGGCAGGAGAGTGGTCAGGTACTGTTTTCTCTCACTTGGCAAGTTGCGCACACAATCGCAGTGTTGTACAGCTTGTTTCATCACCTTTGCGAACTTGCCGCTCTCTCCGGCTCCCGGAGACGAAGAAGCTGCTTCTTCGCGCAAAGACGATTCTGCCGCTCACAGTGCTCTGCGGTGTGTGTCTTCTGCCGAAAGTGGCCCGGGAGCGGTTCTTAGCTCTGCAGAGCACCGTACCTTCGTTTTTAGCGTCTCTTCTCGTCTACATCTTAGCAAAAAGCTTTTCCACTCTGTCTGGCAAGGAGAAACTGTGCCAGCACAAGAATGATCTCCCATCGTGTTCTAGAGGCTGCACGGAGGTCTGCCGAGTGTTTTGCAAGAAGAGAAAGAAAGTTGTCCAAAACAGCTTGCAATCGAATGTTCATGTGAATAGAAAAGGCAGGAGAGTGGTCAGGTACTGTTTTCTCTCAGTTGGCAAGCTGCGCACACAATCGCAGTGTTGTACAGCTTGTTTCATCACCTTTGCGAACTTGCCGCTCTCTGCGGCTCCCGGAGACGAAGAAGCTGCTTCTTCGCGCAAAGACGATTCTGCCGCTCACAGTGCTCTGCGGTGTGTGTCTTCTGCCGAAAGTGGCCCGGGAGCGGTTCTTAGCTCTGCAGAGCACCGTACCTTCGTCTTTAGCGTCTCTTCTCGTCTACATCTTAGCAAAAAGCTTTTCCACTGTGTCTGGCAAGGAGAAACTGTGCCTGCACAGAAAACATCTCCCATCGTGTTCTAGAGGCTGCACGGAGGTCTGCCGAGTGTTTTGCAAGAAGAGAAAGAAAGTTGTCCAAAACAGCTTGCAATCGAATGTTCATGTGAATAGAAAAGGCAGTAGAGTGGTCAGGTACTGTTTTCTCTCACTTGGCAAGCTGCGCACACAATCGCAGTGTTGTACAGCTTGTTTCATCACCTTTGCGAACTTGCCGCTCTCTCCGGCTCCCGGAGACGAAGAAGCTGCTTCTTCGCGCAAAGACGATTCTGCCGCTCACAGTGCACTGTGGTGTGTGTCTTCTGCCGAAAGTGGCCCGGGAGCGGTTCTTAGCTCTGCAGAGCACCGTACCTTCGTCTTTAGCGTCTCTTCTCGTCTACATCTTAGCAAAAAGCTTTTCCACTCTGTCTGGCAAGGAGAAACTGTGCCAGCACAGAAAACATCTCCCATCGTGTTCTAGAGGCTGCACGGAGGTCTGCCGAGTGTTTTGCAAGAAGAGAAAGAAAGTTGTCCAAAACAGCTTGCAATCGAATGTTCATGTGAATAGAAAAGGCAGGAGAGTTGTCAGGTACTGTTTTCTCTCAGTTGGCAAGCTGCGCACACAATCGCAGTGTTGTACAGCTTGTTTCATCACCTTTGCGAACTTGCCGCTCTCTCCGGCTCCCGGAGACGAAGAAGCTGCTTCTTCGCGCAAAGACGATTCTGCCGCTCACAGTGCTCTGCAGTGTGTGTCTTCTGCCGAAAGTGGCCCGGGAGCGGTTCTTAGCTCTGCAGAGCACCGTACCTTCGTCTTTAGCGTCTCTTCTCGTCTACATCTTAGCAAAAAGCTTTTCCACTGTGTCTGGCAAGGAGAAACTGTGCCTGCACAGAAAACATCTCCCTTCGTGTTCTAGAGGCTGCACGGAGGTCTGCCGAGTGTTTTGCAAGAAGAGAAAGAAAGTTGTCCAAAACAGCTTGCAATCGAATGTTCATGTGAATAGAAAAGGCAGTAGAGTGGTCAGGTACTGTTTTCTCTCACTTGGCAAGCTGCGCACACAATCGCAGTGTTGTACAGCTTGTTTCATCACCTTTGCGAACTTGCCGCTCTCTCCGGCTCCCGGAGACGAAGAAGCTGCTTCTTCGCGCAAAGACGATTCTGCCGCTCACAGTGCTCTGCGGTGTGCGCCTTCTGCCGAAAGAGGCCGGGGAGCTGTGCGTAGCTCTGCAGAGCACCGTACCTTCGTCTTTAGCGTCTCTTCTCGTCTACATCTTAGCAAAAAGCTTTTCCACTCTGTCTGGCAAGGAGAAACTGTGCCAGCACAGAAAACATCTCCCATCGTGTTCTAGAGGCTGCACGGAGGTCTGCCGAGTGTTTTGCAAGAAGAGAAAGAAAGTTGTCCAAAACAGCTTGCAATCGAATGTTCATGTGAATAGAAAAGGCAGGAGAGTGGTCAGGTACTGTTTTCTCTCATTTGGTAAGCTGCGCACACAATCGCAGTGTTGTACAGCTTGTTTCATCACCTTTGCGAACTTGCCGCTCTCTCCGGCTCCCGGAGACGAAGAAGCTGCTTCTTCGCGCAAAGACGATTCTGCCGCTCACAGTGCTCTGCGGTGTGTGTCTTCTGCCGAAAGTGGCCCGGGAGCGGTTCTTAGCTCTGCCGAGCACCGTACCTTCGTCTTTAGCCTCTCTTCTCGTCTACATCTTAGCAAAAAGCTTTTCCACTGTGTCTGGCAAGGAGAAACTGTGCCAGAACAGAAAACATCTCCCATCGTGTTCTAGAGGCTGCACGGAGGTCTGCCGAGTGTTTTGCAAGAAGAGAAAGAAAGTTGTCCAAAACAGCTTGCAATCGAATGTTCATGTGAATAGAAAAGGCAGGAGAGTGGTCAGGTACTGTTTTCTCTCACTTGGCAAGCTGCGCACACAATCTCAGTGTTGTACAGCTTGTTTCATCACCTTTGCGAACTTGCCGCTCTCTGCGGCTCCCGGAGACGAAGAAGCTGCTTCTTCGCGCAAAGACGATTCTGCCGCTCACAGTGCTCAGCAGTGTGTGTCTTCTGCCGAAAGAGGCCGGGGAGCTGTGCTTAGCTCTGCAGAGCACCGTACCTTCGTCTTTAGCGTCTCTTCTCGTCTACATCTTAGCAAAAAGCTTTTCCACTCTGTCTGGCAAGGAGAAACTGTGCCAGCACAGAAAACATCTCCCATCGTGTTCTAGAGGCTGCACGGAGGTCTGCCGAGTGTTTTGCAAGAAGAGAAAGAAAGTTGTCCAAAACAGCTTGCAATCGAATGTTCATGTGAATAGAAAAGGCAGGAGAGTGGTCAGGTACTGTTTTCTCTCACTTGGCAAGCTGCGCACACAATCGCAGTGTTGTACAGCTTGTTTCATCACCTTTGCGAACTTGCCGCTCTCTCCGGCTCCCGGAGACGAAGAAGCTGCTTCTTCGCGCAAAGACCATTCTGCCGCTCACAGTGCTCTGCAGTGTGTGTCTTCTGCCGAAAGTGGCCCGGGAGCCGTGCTTAGCTCTGCAGAGCACCGTACCTTCGTCTTTAGCGTCTCTTCTCGTCTACATCTTAGCAAAAAGCTTTTCCACTCTGTCTGGCAAGGAGAAACTGTGCCAGCACAAAAATCATCTCCCATCGTGTTCTAGAGGCTGCACGGAGGTCTGCCGAGTGTTTTGCAAGAAGAGAAAGAAAGTTGTCCAAAACAGCTTGCAATCGAATGTTCATGTGAATAGAAAAGGCAGGAGAGTGGTCAGGTACTGTTTTCTCTCAGTTGGCAAGCTGCGCACACAATCGCAGTGTTGTACAGCTTGTTTCATCACCTTTGCGAACTTGCCGCTCTCTGCGGCTCCCGGAGACGAAGAAGCTGCTTCTTCGCGCAAAGACGATTCTGCCGCTCACAGTGCTCTGCAGTGTGTGTCTTCTGCCGAAAGTGGCCCGGGAGCGGTTCTTAGCTCTGCAGAGCACCGTACCTTCGTTTTTAGCGTCTCTTCTCGTCTACATCTTAGCAAAAAGCTTTTCCACTGTGTGTGGCAAGGAGAAACTGTGCCAGCACAGAAATCATCTCCCATCGTGTTCTAGAGGCTGCACGGAGGTCTGCCGAGTGTTTTGCAAGAAGAGAAAGAAAGTTGTCCAAAACAGCTTGCAATCGAATGTTCATGTGAATAGAAAAGGCAGGAGAGTGGTCAGGTACTGTTTTCTCTCAGTTGGCAAGCTGCGCACACAATCGCAGTGTTGTACAGCTTGTTTCATCACCTTTGCGAACTTGCCGCTCTCTCCGGCTCCCGGAGACGAAGAAGCTGCTTCTTCGCGCAAAGACCATTCTGCCGCTCACAGTGCTCTGCGGTGTGTGTCTTCTGCCGAAAGTGGCCCGGGAACGGTGCTTAGCTCTGCAGAGCACCGTACCTTCGTCTTTAGCCTCTCTTCTCGTCTACATCTTAGCAAAAAGCTTTTCCACTCTGTCTGGCAAGGAGAAACTGTGCCAGCACAAAAATCATCTCCCATCGTGTTCTACAGGCTGCACGGAGGTCTGCCGAGTGTTTTGCAAGAAGAGAAAGAAAGTTGTCCAAAACAGCTTGCAATCGAATGTTCATGTGAATAGAAAAGGCAGGAGAGTGGTCAGGTACTGTTTTCTCTCAGTTGGCAAGCTGCGCACACAATCGCAGTGTTGTACAGCTTGTTTCATCACCTTTGCGAACTTGCCGCTCTCTGCGGCTCCCGGAGACGAAGAAGCTGCTTCTTCGCGCAAAGACGATTCTGCCGCTCACAGTGCTCTGCAGTGTGTGTCTTCTGCCGAAAGTGGCCCGGGAGCGGTTCTTAGCTCTGCAGAGCACCGTACCTTCGTCTTTAGCGTCTCTTCTCGTCTACATCTTAGCAAAAAGCTTTTCCACTGTGTCTGGCAAGGAGAAACTGTGCCTGCACAGAAAACATCTCCCATCGTGTTCTAGAGGCTGCACGGAGGTCTGCCGAGTGTTTTGCAAGAAGAGAAAGAAAGTTGTCCAAAACAGCTTGCAATCGAATGTTCATGTGAATAGAAAAGGCAGTAGAGTGGTCAGGTACTGTTTTCTCTCACTTGGCAAGCTGCGCACACAATCGCAGTGTTGTACAGCTTGTTTCATCACCTTTGCGAACTTGCCGCTCTCTCCGGCTCCCGGAGACGAAGAAGCTGCTTCTTCGCGCAAAGACGATTCTGCCGCTCACAGTGCTCTGCGGTGTGCGCCTTCTGCCGAAAGAGGCCGGGGAGCTGTGCGTAGCTCTGCAGAGCACCGTACCTTCGTCTTTAGCGTCTCTTCTCGTCTACATCTCAGCAAAAAGCTTTTCCACTCTGTCTGGCAAGGAGAAACTGTGCCAGCACAGAAAACATCTCCCATCGTGTTCTAGAGGCTGCACGGAGGTCTGCCGAGTGTTTTGCAAGAAGAGAAAGAAAGTTGTCCAAAACAGCTTGCAATCGAATGTTCATGTGAATAGAAAAGGCAGGAGAGTTGTCAGGTACTGTTTTCTCTCAGTTGGTAAGCTGCGCACACAATCGCAGTGTTGTACAGCTTGTTTCATCACCTTTGCGAACTTGCCGCTCTCTCCGGCTCCCGGAGACGAAGAAGCTGCTTCTTCGCGCAAAGACGATTCTGCCGCTCACAGTGCTCTGCGGTGTGTGTCTTCTGCCGAAAGTGGCCCGGGAGCGGTTCTTAGCTCTGCCGAGCACCGTACCTTCGTCTTTAGCGTCTCTTCTCGTCTACATCTTAGCAAAAAGCTTTTCCACTGTGTCTGGCAAGGAGAAACTGTGCCAGCACAGAAAACATCTCCCATCGTGTTCTAGAGGCTGCACGGAGGTCTGCCGAGTGTTTTGCAAGAAGAGAAAGAAAGTTGTCCAAAACAGCTTGCAATCGAATGTTCATGTGACTAGAAGAGGCCGGAGAGTGGACAGGTACTGTTTTCTCTCAGTTGGCAAGCTGCGCACACAATCGCAGTGTTGTATAGCTTGTTTCATCACCTTTGCGAACTTGCCGCTCTCTCCGGCTCCCGGAGACGAAGAAGCTGCTTCTTCGCGCAAAGACGATTCTGCCGCTCACAGTGCTCTGCGGTGTGCGCCTTCTGCCGAAAGAGGCCGGGGAGCTGTGCGTAGCTCTGCAGAGCACCGTACCTTCGTCTTTAGCGTCTCTTCTCGTCTACATCTTTGCAAAAAGCTTTTCCACTCTGTCTGGCAAGGAGAAACTGTGCCAGCATAAAAATCATCTCCCATCGTGTTCTAGAGGCTGCACGGAGGTTTGCCGAGTGTTTTGCAAGAAGAGAAAGAAAGTTGTCCAAAACAGCTTGCAATCGAATGTTCATGTGAATAGAAAAGGCAGGAGAGTGGTCAGGTACTGTTTTCTCTCAGTTGGCAAGCTGCGCACACAATCGCAGTGTTGTACAGCTTGTTTCATCACCTTTGCGAACTTGCCGCTCTCTCCGGCTCCCGGAGACGAAGAAGCTGCTTCTTCGCGCAAAGACGATTCTGCCGCTCACAGTGCTCTGCAGTGTGTGTCTTCTGCCGAAAGTGGCCCGGGAGCGGTTCTTAGCTCTGCAGAGCACCGTACCTTCGTTTTTAGCGTCTCTTCTCGTCTACATCTTAGCAAAAAGCTTTTCCACTGTGTGTGGCAAGGAGAAACTGTGCCAGCACAAAAATCATCTCCCATCGTGTTCTAGAGGCTGCACGGAGGTCTGCCGAGTGTTTTGCAAGAAGAGAAAGAAAGTTGTCCAAAACAGCTTGCAATCGAATGTTCATGTGAATAGAAAAGGCAGGAGAGTGGTCAGGTACTGTTTTCTCTCACTTGGCAAGCTGCGCACACAATCGCAGTGTTGTACAGCTTGTTTCATCACCTTTGCGAACTTGCCGCTCTCTGCGGCTCCCGGAGACGAAGAAGCTGCTTCTTCGCGCAAAGACGATTCTGTCGCTCACAGTGCTCTGCGGTGTGTGTCTTCTGCCGAAAGTGGCCCGGGAGCGGTTCTTAGCTCTGCAGAGCACCGTACCTTCGTCTTTAGCGTCTCTTCTCGTCTACATCTTAGCAAAAAGCTTTTCCACTGTGTCTGGCAAGGAGAAACTGTGCCAGCACAGAAAACATCTCCCATCGTGTTCTAGAGGCTGCACGGAGGTCTGCCGAGTGTTTTGCAAGAAGAGAAAGAAAGTTGTCCAAAACAGCTTGCAATCGAATGTTCATGTGAATAGAAAAGGCAGGAGAGTGGTCAGGTACTGTTTTCTCTCACTTGGCAAGCTGCGCACACAATCGCAGTGTTGTACCGCTTGTTTCATCACCTTTGCGAACTTGCCGCTCTCTGCGGCTCCCGGAGACGAAGAAGCTGCTTCTTCGCGCAGAGACGATTCTGCCGCTCACAGTGCTCTGCAGTGTGTGTCTTCTGCCGAAAGTGGCCCGGGAGCGGTGCTTAGCTCTGCAGAGCACCGTACCTTCGTCTTTAGCGTCTCTTCTCGTCTACATCTTAGCAAAAAGCTTTTCCACTCTGTCTGGCAAGGAGAAACTGTGCCAGCACAAAAATCATCTCCCATCGTGTTCTACAGGCTGCACGGAGGTCTGCCGAGTGTTTTGCAAGAAGAGAAAGAAAGTTGTCCAAAACAGCTTGCAATCGAATGTTCATGTGAATAGAAAAGGCAGGAGAGTTGTCAGGTACTGTTTTCTCTCAGTTGGTAAGCTGCGCACACAATCGCAGTGTTGTACAGCTTGTTTCATCACCTTTGCGAACTTGCCGCTCTCTCCGGCTCCCGGAGACGAAGAAGCTGCTTCTTCGCGCAAAGACGATTCTGCCGCTCACAGTGCTCTGCAGTGTGTGTCTTCTGCCGAAAGTGGCCCGGGAGCTGTGCTTAGCTCTGCCGAGCACCGTACCTTCGTCTTTAGCGTCTCTTCTCGTCTACATCTTAGCAAAAAGCTTTTCCACTCTGTCTGGCAAGGAGAAACTGTGCCAGCACAAGAATGCTCTCCCATCGTGTTCTAGAGGCTGCACGGAGGTCTGCCGAGTGTTTTGCATGAAGAGAAAGAAAGTTGTCCAAAACAGCTTGCAATCGAATGTTCATGTGAATAGAAAAGGCAGGAGAGTGGTCAGGTACTGTTTTCTCTCAGTTGGCAAGCTGCGCACACAATCGCAGTGTTGTACAGCTTGTTTCATCACCTTTGCGAACTTGCCGCTCTCTCCGGCTCCCGGAGACGAAGAAGCTGCTTCTTCGCGCAAAGACGATTCTGCCGCTCACAGTGCTCTGCGGTGTGCGCCTTCTGCCGAAAGAGGCCCGGGCGCTGTGCTTAGCTCTGCAGAGCACCGTACCTTCGTCTTTAGCGTCTCTTCTCGTCTACATCTTAGCAAAAAGCTTTTCCACTCTGTCTGGCAAGGAGAAACTGTGCCAGCACAGAAAACATCTCCCATCGTGTTCTAGAGGCTGCACGGAGGTCTGCCGAGTGTTTTGCAAGAAGAGAAAGAAAGTTGTCCAAAACAGCTTGCAATCGAATGTTCATGTGAATAGAAAAGGCAGGAGAGTTGACAGGTACTGTTTTCTCTCAGTTGGCAAGCTGCGCACACAATCGCAGTGTTGTACAGCTTGTTTCATCACCTTTGCGAACTTGCCGCTCTCTCCGGCTCCCGGAGACGAAGAAGCTGCTTCTTCGCGCAAAGACGATTCTGCCGCTCACAGTGCTCTGCAGTGTGTGTCTTCTGCCGAAAGTGGCCCGGGAGCGGTTCTTAGCTCTGCCGAGCACCGTACCTTCGTCTTTAGCGTCTCTTCTCGTCTACATCTTAGCAAAAAGCTTTTCCACTCTGTCTGGCAAGGAGAAACTGTGCCAGCACAGAAAACATCTCCCATCGTGTTCTAGAGGCTGCACGGAGGTCTGCCGAGTGTTTTGCAAGAAGAGAAAGAAAGTTGTCCAAAACAGCTTGCAATCGAATGTTCATGTGAATAGAAAAGGCAGGAGAGTGGTCAGGTACTGTTTTCTCTCACTTGGCAAGCTGCGCACACAATCGCAGTGTTGTACAGCTTGTTTCATCACCTTTGCGAACTTGCCGCTCTCTCCGGCTCCGGAGACGAAGAAGCTGCTTCTTCGCGCAAAGACCATTCTGCCGCTCACAGTGCTCTGCGGTGTGTGTCTTCTGCCGAAAGTGGCACGGGAGCGGTTCTTAGCTCTGCAGAGCACCGTACCTTCGTCTTTAGCGTCTCTTCTCGTCTACATCTTAGCAAAAAGCTTTTCCACTCTGTCTGGCAAGGAGAAACTGTGCCTGCACAGAAAACATCTCCCATCGTGTTCTAGAGGCTGCACGGAGGTCTGCCGAGTGTTTTGCAAGAAGAGAAAGAAAGTTGTCCAAAACAGCTTGCAATCGAATGTTCATGTGAATAGAAAAGGCAGGAGAGTGGTCAGGTACTGTTTTCTCTCAGTTGGCAAGCTGCGCACACAATCGCAGTGTTGTACAGCTTGTTTCATCACCTTTGCGAACTTGCCGCTCTCTCCGGCTCCCGGAGACGAAGAAGCTGCTTCTTCGCGCAAAGACGATTCTGCCGCTCACAGTGCTCTGCAGTGTGTGTCTTCTGCCGAAAGTGGCCCGGGAGCGGTGCTTAGCTCTGCAGAGCACCGTACCTTCGTTTTTAGCGTCTCTTCTCGTCTACATCTTAGCAAAAAGCTTTTCCACTCTGTCTGGCAAGGAGAAACTGTGCCAGCACAAAAATCATCTCCCATCGTGTTCTAGAGGCTGCACGGAGGTCTGCCGAGTGTTTTGCAAGAAGAGAAAGAAAGTTGTCCAAAACAGCTTGCAATCGAATGTTCATGTGAATAGAAAAGGCAGGAGAGTGGTCAGGTACTGTTTTCTCTCACTTGGCAAGCTGCGCACACAATCGCAGTGTTGTACAGCTTGTTTCATCACCTTTGCGAACTTGCCGCTCTCTCCGGCTCCCGGAGACGAAGAAGCTGCTTCTTCGCGCAAAGACGATTCTGCCGCTCACAGTGCTCTGCGGTGTGCGCCTTCTGCCGAAAGACGCCCGGGAGCGGTGGTTAGCTCTGCAGAGCACCGTACCTTCGTCTTTAGCGTCTCTTCTCGTCTACATCTTAGCAAAAAGCTTTTCCACTGTGTCTGGCAAGGAGAAACTGTGCCTGCACAGAAAACATCTCCCATCGTGTTCTAGAGGCTGCACGGAGGTCTGCCGAGTGTTTTGCAAGAAGAGAAAGAAAGTTGTCCAAAACAGCTTGCAATCGAATGTTCATGTGAATAGAAAAGGCAGGAGAGTGGTCAGGTACTGTTTTCTCTCAGTTGGCAAGCTGCGCACACAATCGCAGTGTTGTACAGCTTGTTTCATCACCTTTGCGAACTTGCCGCTCTCTCCGGCTCCCGGAGACGAAGTAGCTGCTTCTTCGCGCAAAGACGATTCTGCCGCTCACAGTGCTCTGCGGTGTGCGCCTTCTGCCGAAAGTGGCCCGGGAGCTGTGCTTAGCTCTGCAGAGCACCGTACCTTCGTCTTTAGCGTCTCTTCTCGTCTACATCTTAGCAAAAAGCTTTTCCACTCTGTCTGGCAAGGAGAAACTGTGCCAGCACAGAAAACATCTCCCATCGTGTTCTAGAGGCTGCACGGAGGTCTGCCGAGTGTTTTGCAAGAAGAGAAAGAAAGTTGTCCAAAACAGCTTGCAATCGAATGTTCATGTGAATAGAAAAGGCAGGAGAGTGGTCAGGTACTGTTTTCTCTCAGTTGGCAAGCTGCGCACACAATCGCAGTGTTGTACAGCTTGTTTCATCACCTTTGCGAACTTGCCGCTCTCTGCGGCTCCCGGAGACGAAGAAGCTGCTTCTTCGCGCAAAGACGATTCTGCCGCTCACAGTGCTCTGCAGTGTGTGTCTTCTGCCGAAAGTGGCCCGGGAGCGGTTCTTAGCTCTGCAGAGCACTGTACCTTCGTCTTTAGCCTCTCTTCTCGTCTACATCTTAGCAAAAAGCTTTTCCACTGTGTCTGGCAAGGAGAAACTGTGCCAGCACAGAAAACATCTCCCATCGTGTTCTAGAGGCTGCACGGAGGTCTGCCGAGTGTTTTGCAAGAAGAGAAAGAAAGTTGTCCAAAACAGCTTGCAATCGAATGTTCATGTGAATAGAAAAGGCAGGAGAGTGGACAGGTACTGTTTTCTCTCAGTTGGCAAGCTGCGCACACAATCGCAGTGTTGTACAGCTTGTTTCATCACCTTGGCGAACTTGCCGCTCTCTCCGGCTCCCGGAGACGAAGAAGCTGCTTCTTCGCGCAAAGACGATTCTGCCGCTCACAGTGCTCTGCGGTGTGTGTCTTCTGCCGAAAGTGGCCCGGGAGCGGTTCTTAGCTCTGCCGAGCACCGTACCTTCGTCTTTAGCGTCTCTTCTCGTCTACATCTTAGCAAAAAGCTTTTCCACTCTGTCTGGCAAGGAGAAACTGTGCCAGCACAGAAAACATCTCCCATCGTGTTCTAGAGGCTGCACGGAGGTCTGCCGAGTGTTTTGCAAGAAGAGAAAGAAAGTTGTCCAAAACAGCTTGCAATCGAATGTTCATGTGAATAGAAAAGGCAGTAGAGTGGTCAGGTACTGTTTTCTCTCACTTGGCAAGCTGCGCACACAATCGCAGTGTTGTACAGCTTGTTTCATCACCTTTGCGAACTTGCCGCTCTCTCCGGCTCCCGGAGACGAAGAAGCTGCTTCTTCGCGCAAAGACGATTCTGCCGCTCACAGTGCTCTGCGGTGTGCGCCTTCTGCCGAAAGAGGCCGGGGAGCTGTGCGTAGCTCTGCAGAGCACCGTACCTTCGTCTTTAGCGTCTCTTCTCGTCTACATCTCAGCAAAAAGCTTTTCCACTCTGTCTGGCAAGGAGAAACTGTGCCAGCACAGAAAACATCTCCCATCGTGTTCTAGAGGCTGCACGGAGGTCTGCCGAGTGTTTTGCAAGAAGAGAAAGAAAGTTGTCCAAAACAGCTTGCAATCGAATGTTCATGTGAATAGAAAAGGCAGGAGAGTTGTCAGGTACTGTTTTCTCTCAGTTGGTAAGCTGCGCACACAATCGCAGTGTTGTACAGCTTGTTTCATCACCTTTGCGAACTTGCCGCTCTCTCCGGCTCCCGGAGACGAAGAAGCTGCTTCTTCGCGCAAAGACGATTCTGCCGCTCACAGTGCTCTGCGGTGTGTGTCTTCTGCCGAAAGACGCCCGGGAGCGGTGGTTAGCTCTGCAGAGCACCGTACCTTCGTCTTTAGCGTCTCTTCTCGTCTACATCTTAGCAAAAAGCTTTTCCACTGTGTCTGGCAAGGAGAAACTGTGCCAGCACAGAAAACATCTCCATCGTGTTCTAGAGGCTGCACGGAGGTCTGCCGAGTGTTTTGCAAGAAGAGAAAGAAAGTTGTCCAAAACAGCTTGCAATCGAATGTTCATGTGACTAGAAAAGGCCGGAGAGTGGACAGGTACTGTTTTCTCTCAGTTGGCAAGCTGCGCACACAATCGCAGTGTTGTATAGCTTGTTCATCACCTTTGCGAACTTGCCGCTCTCTCCGGCTCCCGGAGACGAAGAAGCTGCTTCTTCGCGCAAAGACCATTCTGCCGCTCACAGTGCACTGCGGTGTGTGTCTTCTGCCGAAAGTGGCCCGGGAGCGGTTCTTAGCTCTGCAGAGCACCGTACCTTCGTCTTTAGCGTCTCTTCTCGTCTACATCTTAGCAAAAAGCTTTTCCACTCTGTCTGGCAAGGAGAAACTGTGCCTGCACAGAAAACATCTCCATCGTGTTCTAGAGGCTGCACGGAGGTCTGCCGAGTGTTTTGCAAGAAGAGAAAGAAAGTTGTCCAAAACAGCTTGCAATCGAATGTTCATGTGAATAGAAAAGGCAGGAGAGTGGTCAGGTACTGTTTTCTCTCACTTGGCAAGCTGCGCACACAATCGCAGTGTTGTACAGCTTGTTTCATCACCTTTGCGAACTTGCCGCTCTCTCCGGCTCCCGGAGACGAAGAAGCTGCTTCTTCGCGCAAAGACGATTCTGCCGCTCACAGTGCTCTGCGGTGTGTGTCTTCTGCCGAAAGTGGCCCGGAGCGGTTCTTAGCTCTGCAGAGCACCGTACCTTCGTCTTTAGCGTCTCTTCTCGTCTACATCTTAGCAAAAAGCTTTTCCACTGTGTCTGGCAAGGAGAAACTGTGCCTGCACAGAAAACATCTCCCATCGTGTTCTAGAGGCTGCACGGAGGTCTGCCGAGTGTTTTGCAAGAAGAGAAAGAAAGTTGTCCAAAACAGCTTGCAATCGAATGTTCATGTGAATAGAAAAGGCAGTAGAGTGGTCAGGTACTGTTTTCTCTCACTTGGCAAGCTGCGCACACAATCGCAGTGTTCTACAGCTTGTTTCATCACCTTTGCGAACTTGCCGCTCTCTCCGGCTCCCGGAGACGAAGAAGCTGCTTCTTCGCGCAAAGACGATTCTGCCGCTCACAGTGCTCTGCGGTGTGCGCCTTCTGCCGAAAGAGGCCGGGGAGCTGTGCGTAGCTCTGCAGAGCACCGTACCTTCGTCTTTAGCGTCTCTTCTCGTCTACATCTTTGCAAAAAGCTTTTCCACTCTGTCTGGCAAGGAGAAACTGTGCCAGCATAAAAATCATCTCCATCGTGTTCTAGAGGCTGCACGGAGGTTTGCCGAGTGTTTTGCAAGAAGAGAAAGAAAGTTGTCCAAAACAGCTTGCAATCGAATGTTCATGTGAATAGAAAAGGCAGGAGAGTGGTCAGGTACTGTTTTCTCTCAGTTGGCAAGCTGCGCACACAATCGCAGTGTTGTACAGCTTGTTTCATCACCTTTGCGAACTTGCCGCTCTCTCCGGCTCCCGGAGACGAAGAAGCTGCTTCTTCGCGCAAAGACGATTCTGCCGCTCACAGTGCTCTGCAGTGTGTGTCTTCTGCCGAAAGTGGCCCGGGAGCGGTTCTTAGCTCTGCAGAGCACCGTACCTTCGTTTTTAGCGTCTCTTCTCGTCTACATCTTAGCAAAAAGCTTTTCCACTGTGTGTGGCAAGGAGAAACTGTGCCAGCACAAAAATCATCTCCCATCGTGTTCTAGAGGCTGCACGGAGGTCTGCCGAGTGTTTTGCAAGAAGAGAAAGAAAGTTGTCCAAAACAGCTTGCAATCGAATGTTCATGTGAATAGAAAAGGCAGGAGAGTGGTCAGGTACTGTTTTCTCTCACTTGGCAAGCTGCGCACACAATCGCAGTGTTGTACAGCTTGTTTCATCACCTTTGCGAACTTGCCGCTCTCTGCGGCTCCCGGAGACGAAGAAGCTGCTTCTTCGCGCAAAGACGATTCTGTCGCTCACAGTGCTCTGCGGTGTGTGTCTTCTGCCGAAAGTGGCCCGGGAGCGGTTCTTAGCTCTGCAGAGCACCGTACCTTCGTCTTTAGCGTCTCTTCTCGTCTACATCTTAGCAAAAAGCTTTTCCACTGTGTCTGGCAAGGAGAAACTGTGCCAGCACAGAAAACATCTCCCATCGTGTTCTAGAGGCTGCACGGAGGTCTGCCGAGTGTTTTGCAAGAAGAGAAAGAAAGTTGTCCAAAACAGCTTGCAATCGAATGTTCATGTGAATAGAAAAGGCAGGAGAGTGGTCAGGTACTGTTTTCTCTCACTTGGCAAGCTGCGCACACAATCGCAGTGTTGTACCGCTTGTTTCATCACCTTTGCGAACTTGCCGCTCTCTGCGGCTCCCGGAGACGAAGAAGCTGCTTCTTCGCGCAGAGACGATTCTGCCGCTCACAGTGCTCTGCAGTGTGTGTCTTCTGCCGAAAGTGGCCCGGGAGCGGTGCTTAGCTCTGCAGAGCACCGTACCTTCGTCTTTAGCGTCTCTTCTCGTCTACATCTTAGCAAAAAGCTTTTCCACTCTGCCTGGCAAGGAGAAACTGTGCCAGCACAAAAATCATCTCCCATCGTGTTCTACAGGCTGCACGGAGGTCTGCCGAGTGTTTTGCAAGAAGAGAAAGAAAGTTGTCCAAAACAGCTTGCAATCGAATGTTCATGTGAATAGAAAAGGCAGGAGAGTTGTCAGGTACTGTTTTCTCTCAGTTGGTAAGCTGCGCACACAATCGCAGTGTTGTACAGCTTGTTTCATCACCTTTGCGAACTTGCCGCTCTCTCCGGCTCCCGGAGACGAAGAAGCTGCTTCTTCGCGCAAAGACGATTCTGCCGCTCACAGTGCTCTGCAGTGTGTGTCTTCTGCCGAAAGTGGCCCGGGAGCTGTGCTTAGCTCTGCCGAGCACCGTACCTTCGTCTTTAGCGTCTCTTCTCGTCTACATCTTAGCAAAAAGCTTTTCCACTCTGTCTGGCAAGGAGAAACTGTGCCAGCACAAGAATGCTCTCCCATCGTGTTCTAGAGGCTGCACGGAGGTCTGCCGAGTGTTTTGCATGAAGAGAAAGAAAGTTGTCCAAAACAGCTTGCAATCGAATGTTCATGTGAATAGAAAAGGCAGGAGAGTGGTCAGGTACTGTTTTCTCTCAGTTGGCAAGCTGCGCACACAATCGCAGTGTTGTACAGCTTGTTTCATCACCTTTGCGAACTTGCCGCTCTCTGTGGCTCCCGGAGACGAAGAAGCTGCTTCTTCGCGCAAAGACGATTCTGCCGCTCACAGTGCTCTGCGGTGTGCGCCTTCTGCCGAAAGAGGCCCGGGCGCTGTGCTTAGCTCTGCAGAGCACCGTACCTTCGTCTTTAGCGTCTCTTCTCGTCTACATCTTAGCAAAAAGCTTTTCCACTCTGTCTGGCAAGGAGAAACTGTGCCAGCACAGAAAACATCTCCCATCGTGTTCTAGAGGCTGCACGGAGGTCTGCCGAGTGTTTTGCAAGAAGAGAAAGAAAGTTGTCCAAAACAGCTTGCAATCGAATGTTCATGTGAATAGAAAAGGCAGGAGAGTTGACAGGTACTGTTTTCTCTCAGTTGGCAAGCTGCGCACACAATCGCAGTGTTGTACAGCTTGTTTCATCACCTTTGCGAACTTGCCGCTCTCTCCGGCTCCCGGAGACGAAGAAGCTGCTTCTTCGCGCAAAGACGATTCTGCCGCTCACAGTGCTCTGCAGTGTGTGTCTTCTGCCGAAAGTGGCCCGGGAGCGGTTCTTAGCTCTGCCGAGCACCGTACCTTCGTCTTTAGCGTCTCTTCTCGTCTACATCTTAGCAAAAAGCTTTTCCACTCTGTCTGGCAAGGAGAAACTGTGCCAGCACAGAAAACATCTCCCATCGTGTTCTAGAGGCTGCACGGAGGTCTGCCGAGTGTTTTGCAAGAAGAGAAAGAAAGTTGTCCAAAACAGCTTGCAATCGAATGTTCATGTGAATAGAAAAGGCAGGAGAGTGGTCAGGTACTGTTTTCTCTCACTTGGCAAGCTGCGCACACAATCGCAGTGTTGTACAGCTTGTTTCATCACCTTTGCGAACTTGCCGCTCTCTCCGGCTCCCGGAGACGAAGAAGCTGCTTCTTCGCGCAAAGACCATTCTGCCGCTCACAGTGCTCTGCGGTGTGTGTCTTCTGCCGAAAGTGGCACGGGAGCGGTTCTTAGCTCTGCAGAGCACCGTACCTTCGTCTTTAGCGTCTCTTCTCGTCTACATCTTAGCAAAAAGCTTTTCCACTCTGTCTGGCAAGGAGAAACTGTGCCTGCACAGAAAACATCTCCCATCGTGTTCTAGAGGCTGCACGGAGGTCTGCCGAGTGTTTTGCAAGAAGAGAAAGAAAGTTGTCCAAAACAGCTTGCAATCGAATGTTCATGTGAATAGAAAAGGCAGGAGAGTGGTCAGGTACTGTTTTCTCTCAGTTGGCAAGCTGCGCACACAATCGCAGTGTTGTACAGCTTGTTTCATCACCTTTGCGAACTTGCCGCTCTCTCCGGCTCCCGGAGACGAAGAAGCTGCTTCTTCGCGCAAAGACGATTCTGCCGCTCACAGTGCTCTGCAGTGTGTGTCTTCTGCCGAAAGTGGCCCGGGAGCGGTGCTTAGCTCTGCAGAGCACCGTACCTTCGTTTTTAGCGTCTCTTCTCGTCTACATCTTAGCAAAAAGCTTTTCCACTCTGTCTGGCAAGGAGAAACTGTGCCAGCACAAAAATCATCTCCCATCGTGTTCTAGAGGCTGCACGGAGGTCTGCCGAGTGTTTTGCAAGAAGAGAAAGAAAGTTGTCCAAAACAGCTTGCAATCGAATGTTCATGTGAATAGAAAAGGCAGGAGAGTGGTCAGGTACTGTTTTCTCTCACTTGGCAAGCTGCGCACACAATCGCAGTGTTGTACAGCTTGTTTCATCACCTTTGCGAACTTGCCGCTCTCTCCGGCTCCCGGAGACGAAGAAGCTGCTTCTTCGCGCAAAGACGATTCTGCCGCTCACAGTGCTCTGCGGTGTGCGCCTTCTGCCGAAAGACGCCCGGGAGCGGTGGTTAGCTCTGCAGAGCACTGTACCTTCGTCTTTAGCCTCTCTTCTCGTCTACATCTTAGCAAAAAGCTTTTCCACTGTGTCTGGCAAGGAGAAACTGTGCCAGCACAGAAAACATCTCCCATCGTGTTCTAGAGGCTGCACGGAGGTCTGCCGAGTGTTTTGCAAGAAGAGAAAGAAAGTTGTCCAAAACAGCTTGCAATCGAATGTTCATGTGAATAGAAAAGGCAGGAGAGTGGAAGGTACTGTTTTCTCTCAGTTGGCAAGCTGCGCACACAATCGCAGTGTTGTACAGCTTGTTTCATCACCTTGGCGAACTTGCCGCTCTCTCCGGCTCCCGGAGACGAAGAAGCTGCTTCTTCGCGCAAAGACGATTCTGCCGCTCACAGTGCTCTGCGGTGTGTGTCTTCTGCCGAAAGTGGCCCGGGAGCGGTTCTTAGCTCTGCCGAGCACCGTACCTTCGTCTTTAGCGTCTCTTCTCGTCTACATCTTAGCAAAAAGCTTTTCCACTCTGTCTGGCAAGGAGAAACTGTGCCAGCACAGAAAACATCTCCCATCGTGTTCTAGAGGCTGCACGGAGGTCTGCCGAGTGTTTTGCAAGAAGAGAAAGAAAGTTGTCCAAAACAGCTTGCAATCGAATGTTCATGTGAATAGAAAAGGCAGGAGAGTTGTCAGGTACTGTTTTCTCTCAGTTGGTAAGCTGCGCACACAATCGCAGTGTTGTACAGCTTGTTTCATCAACTTTGCGAACTTGCCGCTCTCTGCGGCTCCCGGAGACGAAGAAGCTGCTTCTTCGCGCAAAGACGATTCTGCCGCTCACAGTGCTCTGCGGTGTGTGTCTTCTGCCGAAAGTGGCCCGGGCGCGGTTCTCAGCTCTGCCGAGCACCGTACCTTCGTCTTTAGCGTCTCTTCTCGTCTACATCTTAGCAAAAAGCTTTTCCACTGTGTCTGGCAAGGAGAAACTGTGCCAGCACAGAAAACATCTCCCATCGTGTTCTAGAGGCTGCACGGAGGTCTGCCGAGTGTTTTGCAAGAAGAGAAAGAAAGTTGTCCAAAACAGCTTGCAATCGAATGTTCATGTGAATAGAAAAGGCAGGAGAGTGGTCAGGTACTGTTTTCTCTCACTTGGCAAGCTGCGCACACAATCGCAGTGTTGTACAGCTTGTTTCATCACCTTTGCGAACTTGCCGCTCTCTCCGGCTCCCGGAGACGAAGAAGCTGCTTCTTCGCGCAAAGACCATTCTGCCGCTCACAGTGCTCTGCAGTGTGTGTCTTCTGCCGAAAGTGGCCCGGGAGCCGTGCTTAGCTCTGCAGAGCACCGTACCTTCGTCTTTAGCGTCTCTTCTCGTCTACATCTTAGCAAAAAGCTTTTCCACTCTGTCTGGCAAGGAGAAACTGTGCCAGCACAAAAATCATCTCCCATCGTGTTCTAGAGGCTGCACGGAGGTCTGCCGAGTGTTTTGCAAGAAGAGAAAGAAAGTTGTCCAAAACAGCTTGCAATCGAATGTTCATGTGAATAGAAAAGGCAGGAGAGTGGTCAGGTACTGTTTTCTCTCACTTGGCAAGCTGCGCACACAATCGCAGTGTTGTACAGCTTGTTTCATCACCTTTGCGAACTTGCCGCTCTCTGCGGCTCCCGGAGACGAAGAAGCTGCTTCTTCGCGCAAAGACCATTCTGCCGCTCACAGTGCTCTGCGGTGTGTGTCTTCTGCCGAAAGTGGCACGGGAGCGGTTCTTAGCTCTGCAGAGCACCGTACCTTCGTCTTTAGCGTCTCTTCTCGTCTACATCTTAGCAAAAAGCTTTTCCACTCTGTCTGGCAAGGAGAAACTGTGCCTGCACAGAAAACATCTCCCATCGTGTTCTAGAGGCTGCACGGAGGTCTGCCGAGTGTTTTGCAAGAAGAGAAAGAAAGTTGTCCAAAACAGCTTGCAATCGAATGTTCATGTGAATAGAAAAGGCAGGAGAGTGGTCAGGTACTGTTTTCTCTCAGTTGGCAAGCTGCGCACACAATCGCAGTGTTGTACAGCTTGTTTCATCACCTTTGCGAACTTGCCGCTCTCTCCGGCTCCCGGAGACGAAGTAGCTGCTTCTTCGCGCAAAGACGATTCTGCCGCTCACAGTGCTCTGCGGTGTGCGCCTTCTGCCGAAAGTGGCCCGGGAGCTGTGCTTAGCTCTGCAGAGCACCGTACCTTCGTCTTTAGCGTCTCTTCTCGTCTACATCTTAGCAAAAAGCTTTTCCACTCTGTCTGGCAAGGAGAAACTGTGCCAGCACAGAAAACATCTCCCATCGTGTTCTAGAGGCTGCACGGAGGTCTGCCGAGTGTTTTGCAAGAAGAGAAAGAAAGTTGTCCAAAACAGCTTGCAATCGAATGTTCATGTGAATAGAAAAGGCAGGAGAGTGGTCAGGTACTGTTTTCTCTCACTTGGCAAGCTGCGCACACAATCGCAGTGTTGTACAGCTTGTTTCATCACCTTTGCGAACTTGCCGCTCTCTCCGGCTCCCGGAGACGAAGAAGCTGCTTCTTCGCGCAAAGACGATTCTGCCGCTCACAGTGCTCTGCAGTGTGTGTCTTCTGCCGAAAGTGGCCCGGGAGCGGTTCTTAGCTCTGCAGAGCACCGTACCTTCGTTTTTAGCGTCTCTTCTCGTCTACATCTTAGCAAAAAGCTTTTCCACTGTGTCTGGCAAGGAGAAACTGTGCCAGCACAGAAAACATCTCCCATCGTGTTCTAGAGGCTGCACGGAGGTCTGCCGAGTGTTTTGCAAGAAGAGAAAGAAAGTTGTCCAAAACAGCTTGCAATCGAATGTTCATGTGAATAGAAAAGGCAGGAGAGTGGTCAGGTACTGTTTTCTCTCAGTTGGCAAGCTGCGCACACAATCGCAGTGTTGTACAGCTTGTTTCATCACCTTTGCGAACTTGCCGCTCTCTGCGGCTCCCGGAGACGAAGAAGCTGCTTCTTCGCGCAAAGACGATTCTGCCGCTCACAGTGCTCTGCAGTGTGTGTCTTCTGCCGAAAGTGGCCCGGGAGCGGTTCTTAGCTCTGCAGAGCACCGTACCTTCGTCTTTAGCGTCTCTTCTCGTCTACATCTTAGCAAAAAGCTTTTCCACTGTGTCTGGCAAGGAGAAACTGTGCCTGCACAGAAAACATCTCCCATCGTGTTCTAGAGGCTGCACGGAGGTCTGCCGAGTGTTTTGCAAGAAGAGAAAGAAAGTTGTCCAAAACAGCTTGCAATCGAATGTTCATGTGAATAGAAAAGGCAGGAGAGTGGTCAGGTACTGTTTTCTCTCACTTGGCAAGCTGCGCACACAATCGCAGTGTTGTACAGCTTGTTTCATCACCTTTGCGAACTTGCCGCTCTCTGCGGCTCCCGGAGACGAAGAAGCTGCTTCTTCGCGCAAAGACGATTCTGCCGCTCACAGTGCTCTGCGGTGTGCGCCTTCTGCCGAAAGAGGCCGGGGAGCTGTGCGTAGCTCTGCAGAGCACCGTACCTTCGTCTTTAGCGTCTCTTCTCGTCTACATCTCAGCAAAAAGCTTTTCCACTCTGTCTGGCAAGGAGAAACTGTGCCTGCACAGAAAACATCTCCCATCGTGTTCTAGAGGCTGCACGGAGGTCTGCCGAGTGTTTTGCAAGAAGAGAAAGAAAGTTGTCCAAAACAGCTTGCAATCGAATGTTCATGTGAATAGAAAAGGCAGTAGAGTGGTCGGGTACTGTTTTCTCTCACTTGGCAAGCTGCGCACACAATCGCAGTGTTGTACAGCTTGTTTCATCACCTTTGCGAACTTGCCGCTCTCTCCGGCTCCCGGAGACGAAGAAGCTGCTTCTTCGCGCAAAGACGATTCTGCCGCTCACAGTGCTCTGCGGTGTGTGTCTTCTGCCGAAAGTGGCCCGGGAGCGGTTCTTAGCTCTGCCGAGGACCGTACCTTCGTCTTTAGCGTCTCTTCTCGTCTACATCTTAGCAAAAAGCTTTTCCACTGTGTCTGGCAAGGAGAAACTGTGCCAGCACAGAAAACATCTCCCATCGTGTTCTAGAGGCTGCACGGAGGTCTGCCGAGTGTTTTGCAAGAAGAGAAAGAAAGTTGTCCAAAACAGCTTGCAATCGAATGTTCATGTGACTAGAAAAGGCCGGAGAGTGGACAGGTACTGTTTTCTCTCAGTTGGCAAGCTGCGCACACAATCGCAGTGTTGTATAGCTTGTTTCATCACCTTTGCGAACTTGCCGCTCTCTCCGGCTCCCGGAGACGAAGAAGCTGCTTCTTCGCGCAAAGACCATTCTGCCGCTCACAGTGCACTGCGGTGTGTGTCTTCTGCCGAAAGTGGCCCGGGAGCGGTTCTTAGCTCTGCAGAGCACCGTACCTTCGTCTTTAGCGTCTCTTCTCGTCTACATCTTAGCAAAAAGCTTTTCCACTCTGTCTGGCAAGGAGAAACTGTGCCTGCACAGAAAACATCTCCCATCGTGTTCTAGAGGCTGCACGGAGGTCTGCCGAGTGTTTTGCAAGAAGAGAAAGAAAGTTGTCCAAAACAGCTTGCAATCGAATGTTCATGTGAATAGAAAAGGCAGGAGAGTGGTCAGGTACTGTTTTCTCTCACAGGCAAGCTGCGCACACAATCGCAGTGTTGTACAGCTTGTTTCATCACCTTTGCGAACTTGCCGCTCTCTCCGGCTCCCGGAGACGAAGAAGCTGCTTCTTCGCGCAAAGACGATTCTGCCGCTCACAGTGCTCTGCAGTGTGTGTCTTCTGCCGAAAGTGGCCCGGGAGCGGTTCTTAGCTCTGCAGAGCACCGTACCTTCGTTTTTAGCGTCTCTTCTCGTCTACATCTTAGCAAAAAGCTTTTCCACTCTGTCTGGCAAGGAGAAACTGTGCCAGCACAGAAAACATCTCCCATCGTGTTCTAGAGGCTGCACGGAGGTCTGCCGAGTGTTTTGCAAGAAGAGAAAGAAAGTTGTCCAAAACAGCTTGCAATCGAATGTTCATGTGAATAGAAAAGGCAGGAGAGTGGTCAGGTACTGTTTTCTCTCAGTTGGCAAGCTGCGCACACAATCGCAGTGTTGTACAGCTTGTTTCATCACCTTTGCGAACTTGCCGCTCTCTCCGGCTCCCGGAGACGAAGAAGCTGCTTCTTCGCGCAAAGACGATTCTGCCGCTCACAGTGCTCTGCAGTGTGTGTCTTCTGCCGAAAGTGGCCCGGGAGCGGTTCTTAGCTCTGCAGAGCACCGTACCTTCGTCTTTAGCCTCTCTTCTCGTCTACATCTTAGCAAAAAGCTTTTCCACTGTGTCTGGCAAGGAGAAACTGTGCCTGCACAGAAAACATCTCCCATCGTGTTCTAGAGGCTGCACGGAGGTCTGCCGAGTGTTTTGCAAGAAGAGAAAGAAAGTTGTCCAAAACAGCTTGCAATCGAATGTTCATGTGAATAGAAAAGGCAGTAGAGTGGTCGGGTACTGTTTTCTCTCACTTGGCAAGCTGCGCACACAATCGCAGTGTTGTACAGCTTGTTTCATCACCTTTGCGAACTTGCCGCTCTCTCCGGCTCCCGGAGACGAAGAAGCTGCTTCTTCGCGCAAAGACGATTCTGCCGCTCACAGTGCTCTGCGGTGTGCGCCTTCTGCCGAAAGAGGCCGGGGAGCTGTGCGTAGCACTGCAGAGCACCGTACCTTCGTCTTTAGCGTCTCTTCTCGTCTACATCTCAGCAAAAAGCTTTTCCACTCTGTCTGGCAAGGAGAAACTGTGCCAGCACAGAAAACATCTCCCATCGTGTTCTAGAGGCTGCACGGAGGTCTGCCGAGTGTTTTGCAAGAAGAGAAAGAAAGTTGTCCAAAACAGCTTGCAATCGAATGTTCATGTGAATAGAAAAGGCAGGAGAGTTGTCAGGTACTGTTTTCTCTCAGTTGGTAAGCTGCGCACACAATCGCAGTGTTGTACAGCTTGTTTCATCACCTTTGCGAACTTGCCGCTCTCTCCGGCTCCCGGAGACGAAGAAGCTGCTTCTTCGCGCAAAGACGATTCTGCCGCTCACAGTGCTCTGCGGTGTGTGTCTTCTGCCGAAAGTGGCCCGGGAGCGGTTCTTAGCTCTGCCGAGCACCGTACCTTCGTCTTTAGCGTCTCTTCTCGTCTACATCTTAGCAAAAAGCTTTTCCACTGTGTCTGGCAAGGAGAAACTGTGCCAGCACCGAAAACATCTCCCATCGTGTTCTAGAGGCTGCACGGAGGTCTGCCGAGTGTTTTGCAAGAAGAGAAAGAAAGTTGTCCAAAACAGCTTGCAATCGAATGTTCATGTGAATAGAAAAGGCAGGAGAGTGGTCAGGTACTGTTTTCTCTCAGTTGGCAAGCTGCGCACACAATCGCAGTGTTGTACAGCTTGTTTCATCACCTTTGCGAACTTGCCGCTCTCTCCGGCTCCCGGAGACGAAGAAGCTGCTTCTTCGCGCAAAGACCATTCTGCCGCTCACAGTGCTCTGCAGTGTGTGTCTTCTGCCGAAAGAGGCCCGGGAGCTGTGCTTAGCTCTGCAGAGCACCGTACCTTCGTCTTTAGCGTCTCTTCTCGTCTACATCTTAGCAAAAAGCTTTTCCACTCTGTCTGGCAAGGAGAAACTGTGCCAGCATAAAAATCATCTCCCATCGTGTTCTAGAGGCTGCACGGAGGTTTGCCGAGTGTTTTGCAAGAAGAGAAAGAAAGTTGTCCAAAACAGCTTGCAATCGAATGTTCATGTGAATAGAAAAGGCAGGAGAGTGGTCAGGTACTGTTTTCTCTCAGTTGGCAAGCTGCGCACACAATCGCAGTGTTCTACAGCTTGTTTCATCACCTTTGCGAACTTGCCGCTCTCTCCGGCTCCCGGAGACGAAGAAGCTGCTTCTTCGCGCAAAGACGATTCTGCCGCTCACAGTGCTCTGCGGTGTGCGCCTTCTGCCGAAAGAGGCCGGGGAGCTGTGCGTAGCTCTGCAGAGCACCGTACCTTCGTCTTTAGCGTCTCTTCTCGTCTACATCTCAGCAAAAAGCTTTTCCACTCTGTCTGGCAAGGAGAAACTGTGCCAGCACAGAAAACATCTCCCATCGTGTTCTAGAGGCTGCACGGAGGTCTGCCGAGTGTTTTGCAAGAAGAGAAAGAAAGTTGTCCAAAACAGCTTGCAATCGAATGTTCATGTGAATAGAAAAGCAGGAGAGTTGTCAGGTACTGTTTTCTCTCAGTTGGTAAGCTGCGCACACAATCGCAGTGTTGTACAGCTTGTTTCATCACCTTTGCGAACTTGCCGCTCTCTCCGGCTCCCGGAGACGAAGAAGCTGCTTCTTCGCGCAAAGACGATTCTGCCGCTCACAGTGCTCTGCGGTGTGTGTCTTCTGCCGAAAGTGGCCCGGGAGCGGTTCTTAGCTCTGCCGAGGACCGTACCTTCGTCTTTAGCGTCTCTTCTCGTCTACATCTTAGCAAAAAGCTTTTCCACTGTGTCTGGCAAGGAGAAACTGTGCCAGCACAGAAAACATCTCCCATCGTGTTCTAGAGGCTGCACGGAGGTCTGCCGAGTGTTTTGCAAGAAGAGAAAGAAAGTTGTCCAAAACAGCTTGCAATCGAATGTTCATGTGACTAGAAAAGGCCGGAGAGTGGACAGGTACTGTTTTCTCTCAGTTGGCAAGCTGCGCACACAATCGCAGTGTTGTATAGCTTGTTTCATCACCTTTGCGAACTTGCCGCTCTCTCCGGCTCCCGGAGACGAAGAAGCTGCTTCTTCGCGCAAAGACCATTCTGCCGCTCACAGTGCACTGCGGTGTGTGTCTTCTGCCGAAAGTGGCCCGGGAGCGGTTCTTAGCTCTGCAGAGCACCGTACCTTCGTCTTTAGCGTCTCTTCTCGTCTACATCTTAGCAAAAAGCTTTTCCACTCTGTCTGGCAAGGAGAAACTGTGCCTGCACAGAAAACATCTCCCATCGTGTTCTAGAGGCTGCACGGAGGTCTGCCGAGTGTTTTGCAAGAAGAGAAAGAAAGTTGTCCAAAACAGCTTGCAATCGAATGTTCATGTGAATAGAAAAGGCAGGAGAGTGGTCAGGTACTGTTTTCTCTCACTTGGCAAGCTGCGCACACAATCGCAGTGTTGTACAGCTTGTTTCATCACCTTTGCGAACTTGCCGCTCTCTCCGGCTCCCGGAGACGAAGAAGCTGCTTCTTCGCGCAAAGACGATTCTGCCGCTCACAGTGCTCTGCAGTGTGTGTCTTCTGCCGAAAGTGGCCCGGGAGCGGTTCTTAGCTCTGCAGAGCACCGTACCTTCGTTTTTAGCGTCTCTTCTCGTCTACATCTTAGCAAAAAGCTTTTCCACTCTGTCTGGCAAGGAGAAACTGTGCCAGCACAAAAATCATCTCCCATCGTGTTCTACAGGCTGCACGGAGGTCTGCCGAGTGTTTTGCAAGAAGAGAAAGAAAGTTGTCCAAAACAGCTTGCAATCGAATGTTCATGTGAATAGAAAAGGCAGGAGAGTTGTCAGGTACTGTTTTCTCTCAGTTGGTAAGCTGCGCACACAATCGCAGTGTTGTACAGCTTGTTTCATCACCTTTGCGAACTTGCCGCTCTCTCCGGCTCCCGGAGACGAAGAAGCTGCTTCTTCGCGCAAAGACGATTCTGCCGCTCACAGTGCTCTGCGGTGTGTGTCTTCTGCCGAAAGAGGCCGGGGAGCTGTGCTTAGCTCTGCAGAGCACCGTACCTTCGTCTTTAGCGTCTCTTCTCGTCTACATCTTAGCAAAAAGCTTTTCCACTGTGTCTGGCAAGGAGAAACTGTGCCAGCACAGAAAACATCTCCCATCGTGTTCTAGAGGCTGCACGGAGGTCTGCCGAGTGTTTTGCAAGAAGAGAAAGAAAGTTGTCCAAAACAGCTTGCAATCGAATGTTCATGTGACTAGAAAAGGCCGGAGAGTGGACAGGTACTGTTTTCTCTCAGTTGGCAAGCTGCGCACACAATCGCAGTGTTGTACAGCTTGTTTCATCACCTTTGCGAACTTGCCGCTCTCTCCGGCTCCCGGAGACGAAGAAGCTGCTTCTTCGCGCAAAGACCATTCTGCCGCTCACAGTGCTCTGCAGTGTGTGTCTTCTGCCGAAAGTGGCCCGGGAGCTGTGCTTAGCTCTGCAGAGCACCGTACCTTCGTCTTTAGCCTCTCTTCTCGTCTACATCTTAGCAAAAAGCTTTTCCACTCTGTCTGGCAAAGAGAAACTGTGCCAGCACAAAAATCATCTCCCATCGTGTTCTAGAGGCTGCACGGAGGTCTGCCGAGTGTTTTGCAAGAAGAGAAAGAAAGTTGTCCTAAACAGCTTGCAATCGAATGTTCATGTGATTAGAAAAGGCAGGAGAGTGGTCAGGTACTGTTTTCTCTCAGTTGGCAAGCTGCGCACACAATCGCAGTGTTGTACAGCTTGTTTCATCACCTTTGCGAACTTGCCGCTCTCTCCGGCTCCCGGAGACGAAGAAGCTGCTTCTTCGCGCAAAGACGATTCTGCCGCTCACAGTGCTCTGCGGTGTGTGTCTTCTGCCGAAAGAGGCCGGGGAGCTGTGCTTAGCTCTGCAGAGTACCGTACCTTCGTCTTTAGCGTCTCTTCTCGTCTACATCTTAGCAAAAAGCTTTTCCACTCTGTCTGGCAAGGAGAAACTGTGCCAGCACAGAAAACATCTCCCATCGTGTTCTAGAGGCTGCACGGAGGTCTGCCGAGTGTTTTGCAAGAAGAGAAAGAAAGTTGTCCAAAACAGCTTGCAATCGAATGTTCATGTGAATAGAAAAGGCAGGAGAGTGGACAGGTACTGTTTTCTCTCAGTTGGCAAGCTGCGCACACAATCGCAGTGTTGTACAGCTTGTTTCATCACCTTTGCGAACTTGCCGCTCTCTGCGGCTCCCGGAGACGAAGAAGCTGCTTCTTCGCGCAAAGACGATTCTGCCGCTCACAGTGCTCTGCAGTGTGTGTCTTCTGCCGAAAGAAGCCCATGAGCTGTGCTTAGCTCTGCAGAGCACCGTACCTTCGTCTTTAGCGTCTCTTCTCGTCTACATCTTAGCAAAAAGCTTTTCCACTCTGTCTGGCACGGAGAAACTGTGCCAGCACAAAAATCTTCTCCAATCGTGTTCTAGAGGCTGCACGGAGGTCTGCCGAGTGGTTTGCAAGAAGAGAAAGAAAGTTGTCCAAAACAACTTGCAATCGAATGTTCATGTGAATAGAAAAGGCAGGAGAGTGGTCAGGTACTGTTTTCTCTCAGTTGGCAAGCTGCGCACACAATCGCAGTGTTGTACAGCTTGTTTCATCACCTTTGCGAACTTGCCGCTCTCTCCGGCTCCCGGAGACGAAGAAGCTGCTTCTTCGCGCAAAGACGATTCTGCCGCTCACAGTGCTTTGCAGTGTGTGTCTTCTGCCGAAAGAGGCCGGGGAGCTGTGCTTAGCTCTGCAGAGTACCGTACCTTCGTCTTTAGCGTCTCTTCTCGTCTACATCTTAGCAAAAAGCTTTTCCACTCTGTCTGGCAAGGAGAAACTGTGCCAGCACAAAAAACATCTCCCATCGTGTTCTAGAGGCTGCACGGAGGTCTGCCGAGTGTTTTGCAAGAAGAGAAAGAAAGTTGTCCAAAACAGCTTGCAATCGAATGTTCATGTGAATAGAAAAGGCAGGAGAGTGGTCAGGTACTGTTTTCTCTCAGTTGGCAAGCTGCGCACACAATCGCAGTGTTGTACAGCTTGTTTCATCACCTTTGCGAACTTGCCGCTCTCTCCGGCTCCCGGAGACGAAGAAGCTGCTTCTTCGCGCAAAGACGATTCTGCCGCTCACAGTGCTCTGCAGTGTGTGTCTTCTGCCGAAAGAGGCCCGGGAGCTGTGCTTAGCTCTGCAGAGCACCGTACCTTCGTCTTTAGCGTCTCTTCTCGTCTACATCTTAGCAAAAAGCTTTTCCACTCTGTCTGGCAAGGAGAAACTGTGCCAGCATAAAAATCATCTCCCATCGTGTTCTAGAGGCTGCACGGAGGTTTGCCGAGTGTTTTGCAAGAAGAGAAAGAAAGTTGTCCAAAACAGCTTGCAATCGAATGTTCATGTGAATAGAAAAGGCAGGAGAGTGGTCAGGTACTGTTTTCTCTCAGTTGGCAAGCTGCGCACACAATCGCAGTGTTCTACAGCTTGTTTCATCACCTTTGCGAACTTGCCGCTCTCTCCGGCTCCCGGAGACGAAGAAGCTGCTTCTTCGCGCAAAGACCATTCTGCCGCTCACAGTGCTCTGCAGTGTGTGTCTTCTGCCGAAAGAGGCCCGGGAGCTGTGCTTAGCTCTGCAGAGCACCGTACCTTCGTCTTTAGCGTCTGTTCTCGTCTACATCTTAGCAAAAAGCTTTTCCACTCTGTCTGGCAAGGAGAAACTTTGCCAGCATAAAAATCATCTCCCATCGTGTTCTAGAGGCTGCACGGAGGTCTGCCGAGTGTTTTGCAAGAAGAGAAAGAAAGTTGTCCAAAACAGCTTGCAATCGAATGTTCATGTGAATAGAAAAGGCAGGAGAGTGGTCAGGTACTGTTTTCTCTCAGTTGGCAAGCTGCGCACACAATCGCAGTGTTGTACAGCTTGTTTCATCACCTTTGCGAACTTGCCGCTCTCTCCGGCTCCCGGAGACGAAGAAGCTGCTTCTTCGCGCAAAGACCATTCAGCCGCTCACAGTGCTCTGCGGTGTGTGTCTTCTGCCGAAAGTGGCCCGGGAGCGGTTCTTAGCTCTGCAGAGCACCGTACCTTCGTCTTTAGCGTCTCTTCTCGTCTACATCTTAGCAAAAAGCTTTTCCACTCTGTCTGGCAAGGAGAAACTGTGCCTGCACAGAAAACATCTCCCATCGTGTTCTAGAGGCTGCACGGAGGTCTGCCGAGTGTTTTGCAAGAAGAGAAAGAAAGTTGTCCAAAACAGCTTGCAATCGAATGTTCATGTGAATAGAAAAGGCAGGAGAGTGGTCAGGTACTGTTTTCTCTCAGTTGGCAAGCTGCGCACACAATCGCAGTGTTGTACAGCTTGTTTCATCACCTTTGCGAACTTGCCGCTCTCTGCGGCTCCCGGAGACGAAGAAGCTGCTTCTTCGCGCAAAGACGATTCTGCCGCTCACAGTGCTCTGCAGTGTGTGTCTTCTGCCGAAAGTGGCCCGGGAGCGCTTCTTAGCTCTGCAGAGCACCGTACCTTCGTTTTTAGCGTCTCTTCTCGTCTACATCTTAGCAAAAAGCTTTTCCACTGTGTCTGGCAAGGAGAAACTGTGCCAGCACAAAAATCATCTCCCATCGTGTTCTACAGGCTGCACGGAGGTCTGCCGAGTGTTTTGCAAGAAGAGAAAGAAAGTTGTCCAAAACAGCTTGCAATCGAATGTTCATGTGAATAGAAAAGGCAGGAGAGTGGTCAGGTACTGTTTTCTCTCAGTTGGCAAGCTGCGCACACAATCGCAGTGTTGTACAGCTTGTTTCATCACCTTTGCGAACTTGCCGCTCTCTCCGGCTCCCGGAGACGAAGAAGCTGCTTCTTCGCGCAAAGACGATTCTGCCGCTCACAGTGCTCTGCAGTGTGTGTCTTCTGCCGAAAGTGGCCCGGGAGCTGTGCTTAGCTCTGCCGAGCACCGTACCTTCGTCTTTAGCGTCTCTTCTCGTCTACATCTTAGCAAAAAGCTTTTCCACTGTGTCTGGCAAGGAGAAACTGTGCCAGCACAGAAAACATCTCCCATCGTGTTCTAGAGGCTGCACGGAGGTCTGCCGAGTGTTTTGCAAGAAGAGAAAGAAAGTTGTCCAAAACAGCTTGCAATCGAATGTTCATGTGAATAGAAAAGGCAGGAGAGTGGTCAGGTACTGTTTTCTCTCAGTTGGCAAGCTGCGCACACAATCGCAGTGTTGTACAGCTTGTTTCATCACCTTTGCGAACTTGCCGCTCTCTCCGGCTCCCGGAGACGAAGAAGCTGCTTCTTCGCGCAAAGACCATTCTGCCGCTCACAGTGCTCTGCAGTGTGTGTCTTCTGCCGAAAGTGGCCCGGGAGCTGTGCTTAGCTCTGCAGAGTACCGTACCTTCGTCTTTAGCGTCTCTTCTCGTCTACATCTTAGCAAAAAGCTTTTCCACTCTGTCTGGCAAGGAGAAACTGTGCCAGCACAAAAATCATCTCCCATCGTGTTCTAGAGGCTGCACGGAGGTCTGCCGAGTGTTTTGCAAGAAGAGAAAGAAAGTTGTCCAAAACAGCTTGCAATCGAATGTTCATGTGATTAGAAAAGGCAGGAGAGTGGACAGGTACTGTTTTCTCTCAGTTGGCAAGCTGCGCACACAATCGCAGTGTTGTACAGCTTGTTTCATCACCTTTGCGAACTTGCCGCTCTCTGCGGCTCCCGGAGACGAAGAAGCTGCTTCTTCGCGCAAAGACCATTCTGCCGCTCACAGTGCTCTGCAGTGTGTGTCTTCTGCCGAAAGAGGCCCGGGAGCTGTGCTTAGCTCTGCAGAGCACCGTACCTTCGTCTTTAGCGTCTCTTCTCGTCTACATCTTAGCAAAAAGCTTTTCCACTCTGTCTGGCAAGGAGAGACTGTGCCAGCATAAAAATCATCTCCCATCGTGTTCTAGAGGCTGCACGGAGGTCTGCCGAGTGTTTTGCAAGAAGAGAAAGAAAGTTGTCCAAAACAGCTTGCAATCGAATGTTCATGTGAATAGAAAAGGCAGGAGAGTGGTCAGGTACTGTTTTCTCTCAGTTGGCAAGCTGCGCACACAATCGCAGTGTTGTACAGCTTGTTTCATCACCTTTGCGAACTTGCCGCTCTCTCCGGCTCCCGGAGACGAAGAAGCTGCTTCTTCGCGCAAAGACCATTCTGCCGCTCACAGTGCTCTGCGGTGTGTGTCTTCTGCCGAAAGTGGCCCGGGAGCGGTTCTTAGCTCTGCAGAGCACCGTACCTTCGTCTTTAGCGTCTCTTCTCGTCTACATCTTAGCAAAAAGCTTTTCCACTCTGTCTGGCAAGGAGAAACTGTGCCTGCACAGAAAACATCTCCCATCGTGTTCTAGAGGCTGCACGGAGGTCTGCCGAGTGTTTTGCAAGAAGAGAAAGAAAGTTGTCCAAAACAGCTTGCAATCGAATGTTCATGTGAATAGAAAAGGCAGGAGAGTGGTCAGGTACTGTTTTCTCTCAGTTGGCAAGCTGCGCACACAATCGCAGTGTTGTACAACTTGTTTCATCACCTTTGCGAACTTGCCGCTCTCTCCGGCTCCCGGAGACGAAGAAGCTGCTTCTTCGCGCAAAGACCATTCTGCCGCTCACAGTGCTCTGCAGTGTGTGTCTTCTGCCGAAAGTGGCCCGGGAGCGGTGCTTAGCTCTGCAGAGCACCGTACCTTCGTCTTTAGCCTCTCTTCTCGTCTACATCTTAGCAAAAAGCTTTTCCACTCTGTCTGGCAAGGAGAAACTGTGCCAGCACAAAAATCATCTCCCATCGTGTTCTAGAGGCTGCACGGAGGTCTGCCGAGTGTTTTGCAAGAAGAGAAAGAAAGTCGTCCAAAACAGCTTGCAATCGAATGTTCATGTGAATAGAAAAGGCAGGAGAGTGGTCAGGTACTGTTTTCTCTCAGTTGGCAAGCTGCGCACACAATCGCAGTGTTGTACAGCTTGTTTCATCACCTTTGCGAACTTGCCGCTCTCTCCGGCTCCCGGAGACGAAGAAGCTGCTTCTTCGCGCAAAGACGATTCTGCCGCTCACAGTGCTCTGCGGTGTGCGCCTTCTGCCGAAAGAGGCCTGGGAGCTGTGCTTAGCTCTGCAGAGTACCGTACCTTCGTCTTTAGCCTCTCTTCTCGTCTACATCTTAGCAAAAAGCTTTTCCACTGTGTCTGGCAAGGAGAAACTGTGCCAGCACAGAAAACATCTCCCATCGTGTTCTAGAGGCTGCACGGAGGTCTGCCGAGTGTTTTGCAAGAAGAGAAAGAAAGTTGTCCAAAACAGCTTGCAATCGAATGTTCATGTGAATAGAAAAGGCAGGAGAGTGGACAGGTACTGTTTTCTCTCACTTGGCAAGCTGCGCACACAATCGCAGTGTTGTACAGCTTGTTTCATCACCTTTGCGAACTTGCCGCTCTCTCCGGCTCCCGGAGACGAAGAAGCTGCTTCTTCGCGCAAAGACCATTCTGCCGCTCACAGTGCTCTGCGGTGTGCGCCTTCTGCCGAAAGAGGCCGGGGAGCTGTGCTTAGCTCTGCAGAGTACCGTACCTTCGTCTTTAGCGTCTCTTCTCGTCTACATCTTAGCAAAAAGCTTTTCCACTGTGTCTGGCAAGGAGAAACTGTGCCAGCACAGAAAACATCTTCCATCGTGTTCTAGAGGCTGCACGGAGGTCTGCCGAGTGTTTTGCAAGAAGAGAAAGAAAGTTGTCCAAAACAGCTTGCATTCGAATGTTCATGTGAATAGAAAAGGCAGGAGAGTGGTCAGGTACTGTTTTCTCTCACTTGGCAAGCTGCGCACACAATCGCAGTGTTGTACAGCTTGTTTCATCACCTTTGCGAACTTGCCGCTCTCTCCGGCTCCCGGAGACGAAGAAGCTGCTTCTTCGCGCAAAGACGATTCTGCCGCTCACAGTGCTCTGCAGTGTGTGTCTTCTGCCGAAAGTGGCCCGGGAGCTGTGCTTAGCTCTGCCGAGCACCGTACCTTCGTCTTTAGCGTCTCTTCTCGTCTACATCTTAGCAAAAAGCTTTTCCACTCTGTCTGGCAAGGAGAAACTGTGCCAGCACAGAAAACATCTCCCATCGTGTTCTAGAGGCTGCACGGAGGTCTGCCGAGTGTTTTGCAAGAAGAGAAAGAAAGTTGTCCAAAACAGCTTGCAATCGAATGTTCATGTGAATAGAAAAGGCAGGAGAGTTGTCAGGTACTGTTTTCTCTCAGTTGGTAAGCTGCGCACACAATCGCAGTGTTGTACAGCTTGTTTCATCAACTTTGCGAACTTGCCGCTCTCTCCGGCTCCCGGAGACGAAGAAGCTGCTTCTTCGCGCAAAGACGATTCTGCCGCTCACAGTGCTCTGCGGTGTGCGTCTTCTGCCGAAAGAGGCCGGGGAGCTGTGCTTAGCTATGCAGAGCACCGTACCTTCGTCTTTAGCGTCTCTTCTCGTCTACATCTTAGCAAAAAGCTTTTCCACTGTGTCTGGCAAGGAGAAACTGTGCCAGCACAAAAATCATCTCCCATCGTGTTCTAGAGGCTGCACGGAGGTCTGCCGAGTGTTTTGCAAGAAGAGAAAGAAAGTTGTCCAAAACAGCTTGCAATCGAATGTTCATGTGAATAGAAAAGGCAGGAGAGTGGTCAGGTACTGTTTTCTCTCACTTGGCAAGCTGCGCACACAATCGCAGTGTTGTACAGCTTGTTTCATCACCTTTGCGAACTTGCCGCTCTCTCCGGCTCCCGGAGACGAAGAAGCTGCTTCTTCGCGCAAAGACGATTCTGCCGCTCACAGTGCTCTGCAGTGTGTGTCTTCTGCCGAAAGTGGCCCGGGAGCGGTTCTTAGCTCTGCAGAGCACCGTACCTTCGTTTTTAGCGTCTCTTCTCGTTTACATCTTAGCAAAAAGCTTTTCCACTGTGTCTGGCAAGGAGAAACTGTGCCAGCACAGAAAACATCTCCCATCGTGTTCTAGAGGCTGCACGGAGGTCTGCCGAGTGTTTTGCAAGAAGAGAAAGAAAGTTGTCCAAAACAGCTTGCAATCGAATGTTCATGTGAATAGAAAAGGCAGGAGAGTGGTCAGGTACTGTTTTCTCTCAGTTGGCAAGCTGCGCACACAATCGCAGTGTTGTACAGCTTGTTTCATCACCTTTGCGAACTTGCCGCTCTCTGCGGCTCCCGGAGACGAAGAAGCTGCTTCTTCGCGCAAAGACCATTCTGCCGCTCACAGTGCTCTGCAGTGTGTGTCTTCTTCCGAAAGTGGCCCGGGAGCGGTGCTTAGCTCTGCAGAGCACCGTACCTTCGTCTTTAGCGTCTCTTCTCGTCTACATCTTAGCAAAAAGCTTTTCCACTGTGTCTGGCAAGGAGAAACTGTGCCAGCACAGAAAACATCTCCCATCGTGTTCTAGAGGCTGCACGGAGGTCTGCCGAGTGTTTTGCAAGAAGAGAAAGAAAGTTGTCCAAAACAGCTTGCAATCGAATGTTCATGTGAATAGAAAAGGCAGGAGAGTTGTCAGGTACTGTTTTCTCTCAGTTGGTAAGCTGCGCACACAATCGCAGTGTTGTACAGCTTGTTTCATCACCTTTGCGAACTTGCCGCTCTCTGCTGCTCCCGGAGACGAAGAAGCTGCTTCTTCGCGCAAAGACGATTCTGCCGCTCACAGTGCTCTGCGGTGTGTGTCTTCTGCCGAAAGTGGCCCGGGAGCGGTGCTTAGCTCTGCCGAGCACCGTACCTTCGTCTTTAGCGTCTCTTCTCGTCTACATCTTAGCAAAAAGCTTTTCCACTGTGTCTGGCAAGGAGAAACTGTGCCAGCACAGAAAACATCTCCCATCGTGTTCTAGAGGCTGCACGGAGGTCTGCCGAGTGTTTTGCAAGAAGAGAAAGAAAGTTGTCCAAAACAGCTTGCAATCGAATGTTCATGTGATTAGAAAAGGCAGGAGAGTGGTCAGGTACTGTTTTCTCTCAGTTGGCAAGCTGCGCACACAATCGCAGTGTTGTACAGCTTGTTTCATCACCTTTGCGAACTTGCCGCTCTCTCCGGCTCCCGGAGACGAAGAAGCTGCTTCTTCGCGCAAAGACGATTCTGCCGCTCACAGTGCTCTGCGGTGTGTGTCTTCTGCCGAAAGAGGCCGGGGAGCTGTGCTTAGCTCTGCAGAGCACCGTACCTTCGTCTTTAGCGTCTCTTCTCGTCTACATCTTAGCAAAAAGCTTTTCCACTCTGTCTGGCAAGGAGAAACTGTGCCAGCACAGAAAACATCTCCCATCGTGTTCTAGAGGCTGCACGGAGGTCTGCCGAGTGTTTTGCAAGAAGAGAAAGAAAGTTGTCCAAAACAGCTTGCAATCGAATGTTCATGTGAATAGAAAAGGCAGGAGAGTGGTCAGGTACTGTTTTCTCTCAGTTGGCAAGCTGCGCACACAATCGCAGTGTTGTACAGCTTGTTTCATCACCTTTGCGAACTTGCCGCTCTCTCCGGCTCCCGGAGACGAAGAAGCTGCTTCTTCGCGCAAAGACCATTATGCCGCTCACAGTGCTCTGCAGTGTGTGTCTTCTGCCGAAAGAGGCCCGGGAGCTGTGCTTAGCTCTGCAGAGCACCGTACCTTCGTCTTTAGCCTCTCTTCTCGTCTACATCTCAGCAAAAAGCTTTTCCACTCTGTCTGGCAAGGAGAAACTGTGCCAGCACAAAAATCATCTCCCATCGTGTTCTAGAGGCTGCACGGAGCTCTGCCGAGTGTTTTGCAAGAAGAGAAAGAAAGTTGTCCAAAACAGCTTGCAATCGAATGTTCATGTGAATAGAAAAGGCAGGAGAGTGGTCAGGTACTGTTTTCTCTCACTTGGCAAGTTGCGCACACAATCGCAGTGTTGTACAGCTTGTTTCATCACCTTTGCGAACTTGCCGCTCTCTCCGGCTCCCGGAGACGAAGAAGCTGCTTCTTCGCGCAAAGACGATTCTGCCGCTCACAGTGCTCTGCAGTGTGTGTCTTCTGCCGAAAGTGGCCCGGGAGCGGTTCTTAGCTCTGCAGAGCACCGTACCTTCGTTTTTAGCGTCTCTTCTCGTCTACATCTTAGCAAAAAGCTTTTCCACTCTGTCTGGCAAGGAGAAACTGTGCCAGCACAAGAATGATCTCCCATCGTGTTCTAGAGGCTGCACGGAGGTCTGCCGAGTGTTTTGCAAGAAGAGAAAGAAAGTTGTCCAAAACAGCTTGCAATCGAATGTTCATGTGAATAGAAAAGGCAGGAGAGTGGTCAGGTACTGTTTTCTCTCACTTGGCAAGCTGCGCACACAATCGCAGTGTTGTACAGCTTGTTTCATCACCTTTGCGAACTTGCCGCTCTCTGCGGCTCCCGGAGACGAAGAAGCTGCTTCTTCGCGCAAAGACGATTCTGCCGCTCACAGTGCTCTGCGGTGTGTGTCTTCTGCCGAAAGTGGCCCGGGAGCGGTGCTTAGCTCTGCCGAGCACCGTACCTTCGTCTTTAGCGTCTCTTCTCGTCTACATCTTAGCAAAAAGCTTTTCCACTGTGTCTGGCAAGGAGAAACTGTGCCAGCACAGAAAACATCTCCCATCGTGTTCTAGAGGCTGCACGGAGGTCTGCCGAGTGTTTTGCAAGAAGAGAAAGAAAGTTGTCCAAAACAGCTTGCAATCGAATGTTCATGTGATTAGAAAAGGCAGGAGAGTGGTCAGGTACTGTTTTCTCTCAGTTGGCAAGCTGCGCACACAATCGCAGTGTTGTACAGCTTGTTTCATCACCTTTGCGAACTTGCCGCTCTCTCCGGCTCCCGGAGACGAAGAAGCTGCTTCTTCGCGCAAAGACGATTCTGCCGCTCACAGTGCTCTGCAGTGTGTGTCTTCTGCCGAAAGTGGCCCGGGAGCGGTTCTTAGCTCTGCAGAGCACCGTACCTTCGTTTTTAGCGTCTCTTCTCGTCTACATCTTAGCAAAAAGCTTTTCCACTCTGTCTGGCAAGGAGAAACTGTGCCAGCACAAGAATGATCTCCCATCGTGTTCTAGAGGCTGCACGGAGGTCTGCCGAGTGTTTTGCAAGAAGAGAAAGAAAGTTGTCCAAAACAGCTTGCAATCGAATGTTCATGTGAATAGAAAAGGCAGGAGAGTGGTCAGGTACTGTTTTCTCTCACTTGGCAAGCTGCGCACACAATCGCAGTGTTGTACAGCTTGTTTCATCACCTTTGCGAACTTGCCGCTCTCTGCTGCTCCCGGAGACGAAGAAGCTGCTTCTTCGCGCAAAGACGATTCTGCCGCTCACAGTGCTCTGCGGTGTGTGTCTTCTGCCGAAAGTGGCCCGGGAGCGGTGCTTAGCTCTGCCGAGCACCGTACCTTCGTCTTTAGCGTCTCTTCTCGTCTACATCTTAGCAAAAAGCTTTTCCACTGTGTCTGGCAAGGAGAAACTGTGCCAGCACAGAAAACATCTCCCATCGTGTTCTAGAGGCTGCACGGAGGTCTGCCGAGTGTTTTGCAAGAAGAGAAAGAAAGTTGTCCAAAACAGCTTGCAATCGAATGTTCATGTGATTAGAAAAGGCAGGAGAGTGGTCAGGTACTGTTTTCTCTCAGTTGGCAAGCTGCGCACACAATCGCAGTGTTGTACAGCTTGTTTCATCACCTTTGCGAACTTGCCGCTCTCTCCGGCTCCCGGAGACGAAGAAGCTGCTTCTTCGCGCAAAGACGATTCTGCCGCTCACAGTGCTCTGCGGTGTGTGTCTTCTGCCGAAAGAGGCCGGGGAGCTGTGCTTAGCTCTGCAGAGCACCGTACCTTCGTCTTTAGCGTCTCTTCTCGTCTACATCTTAGCAAAAAGCTTTTCCACTCTGTCTGGCAAGGAGAAACTGTGCCAGCACAGAAAACATCTCCCATCGTGTTCTAGAGGCTGCACGGAGGTCTGCCGAGTGTTTTGCAAGAAGAGAAAGAAAGTTGTCCAAAACAGCTTGCAATCGAATGTTCATGTGAATAGAAAAGGCAGGAGAGTGGTCAGGTACTGTTTTCTCTCAGTTGGCAAGCTGCGCACACAATCGCAGTGTTGTACAGCTTGTTTCATCACCTTTGCGAACTTGCCGCTCTCTCCGGCTCCCGGAGACGAAGAAGCTGCTTCTTCGCGCAAAGACCATTATGCCGCTCACAGTGCTCTGCAGTGTGTGTCTTCTGCCGAAAGAGGCCCGGGAGCTGTGCTTAGCTCTGCAGAGCACCGTACCTTCGTCTTTAGCCTCTCTTCTCGTCTACATCTCAGCAAAAAGCTTTTCCACTCTGTCTGGCAAGGAGAAACTGTGCCAGCACAAAAATCATCTCCCATCGTGTTCTAGAGGCTGCACGGAGCTCTGCCGAGTGTTTTGCAAGAAGAGAAAGAAAGTTGTCCAAAACAGCTTGCAATCGAATGTTCATGTGAATAGAAAAGGCAGGAGAGTGGTCAGGTACTGTTTTCTCTCACTTGGCAAGTTGCGCACACAATCGCAGTGTTGTACAGCTTGTTTCATCACCTTTGCGAACTTGCCGCTCTCTCCGGCTCCCGGAGACGAAGAAGCTGCTTCTTCGCGCAAAGACGATTCTGCCGCTCACAGTGCTCTGCAGTGTGTGTCTTCTGCCGAAAGTGGCCCGGGAGCGGTTCTTAGCTCTGCAGAGCACCGTACCTTCGTTTTTAGCGTCTCTTCTCGTCTACATCTTAGCAAAAAGCTTTTCCACTCTGTCTGGCAAGGAGAAACTGTGCCAGCACAAGAATGATCTCCCATCGTGTTCTAGAGGCTGCACGGAGGTCTGCCGAGTGTTTTGCAAGAAGAGAAAGAAAGTTGTCCAAAACAGCTTGCAATCGAATGTTCATGTGAATAGAAAAGGCAGGAGAGTGGTCAGGTACTGTTTTCTCTCACTTGGCAAGCTGCGCACACAATCGCAGTGTTGTACAGCTTGTTTCATCACCTTTGCGAAGTTGCCGCTCTCTGCGGCTCCCGGAGACGAAGAAGCTGCTTCTTCGCGCAAAGACGATTCTGCCGCTCACAGTGCTCTGCGGTGTGTGTCTTCTGCCGAAAGTGGCCCGGGAGCGGTTCTTAGCTCTGCAGAGCACCGTACCTTCGTCTTTAGCGTCTCTTCTCGTCTACATCTTAGCAAAAAGCTTTTCCACTGTGTCTGGCAAGGAGAAACTGTGCCTGCACAGAAAACATCTCCCATCGTGTTCTAGAGGCTGCACGGAGGTCTGCCGAGTGTTTTGCAAGAAGAGAAAGAAAGTTGTCCAAAACAGCTTGCAATCGAATGTTCATGTGAATAGAAAAGGCAGTAGAGTGGTCAGGTACTGTTTTCTCTCACTTGGCAAGCTGCGCACACAATCGCAGTGTTGTACAGCTTGTTTCATCACCTTTGCGAACTTGCCGCTCTCTCCGGCTCCCGGAGACGAAGAAGCTGCTTCTTCGCGCAAAGACGATTCTGCCGCTCACAGTGCTCTGCGGTGTGCGCCTTCTGCCGAAAGAGGCCGGGGAGCTGTGCGTAGCTCTGCAGAGCACCGTACCTTCGTCTTTAGCGTCTCTTCTCGTCTACATCTCAGCAAAAAGCTTTTCCACTCTGTCTGGCAAGGAGAAACTGTGCCAGCACAGAAAACATCTCCCATCGTGTTCTAGAGGCTGCACGGAGGTCTGCCGAGTGTTTTGCAAGAAGAGAAAGAAAGTTGTCCAAAACAGCTTGCAATCGAATCTTCATGTGAATAGAAAAGGCAGGTGAGTTGTCAGGTACTGTTTTCTCTCAGTTGGTAAGCTGCGCACACAATCGCAGTGTTGTACAGCTTGTTTCATCACCTTTGCGAACTTGCCGCTCTCTGCGGCTCCCGGAGACGAAGAAGCTGCTTCTTCGCGCAAAGACGATTCTGCCGCTCACAGTGCTCTGCGGTGTGTGTCTTCTGCCGAAAGTGGCCCGGGAGCGGTTCTTAGCTCTGCCGAGCACCGTACCTTCGTCTTTAGCGTCTCTTCTCGTCTACATCTTAGCAAAAAGCTTTTCCACTGTGTCTGGCAAGGAGAAACTGTGCCAGAACAGAAAACATCTCCCATCGTGTTCTAGAGGCTGCACGGAGGTCTGCCGAGTGTTTTGCAAGAAGAGAAAGAAAGTTGTCCAAAACAGCTTGCAATCGAATGTTCATGTGAATAGAAAAGGCAGGAGAGTGGTCAGGTACTGTTTTCTCTCACTTGGCAAGCTGCGCACACAATCGCAGTGTTGTACAGCTTGTTTCATCACCTTTGCGAACTTGCCGCTCTCTCCGGCTCCCGGAGACGAAGAAGCTGCTTCTTCGCGCAAAGACGATTCTGCCGCTCACAGTGCTCTGCAGTGTGTGTCTTCTGCCGAAAGAGATCCGGGAGCTGTGCTTAGCTCTGCAGAGCACCGTACTTTCGTCTTTAGCGTCTCTTCTCGTCTACATCTTAGCAAAAACTTTTCCACTCTGTCTGGCAAGGAGAAACTGTGCCAGAACAGAAAACATCTCCCATCGTGTTCTAGAGGCTGCACGGAGGTCTGCCGAGTGTTTTGCAAGAAGAGAAAGAAAGTTGTCCAAAACAGCTTGCAATCGAATGTTCATGTGAATAGAAAAGGCAGGAGAGTGGTCAGGTCCTGTTTTCTCTCACTTGGCAAGCTGCGCACACAATCGCAGTGTTGTACAGCTTGTTTCATCACCTTTGCGAACTTGCCGCTCTCTCCGGCTCCCGGAGACGAAGAAGCTGCTTCTTCGCGCAAAGACGATTCTGCCGCTCACAGTGCTCTGCAGTGTGTGTCTTCTGCCGAAAGTGGCCCGGGAGCGGTTCTTAGCTCTGCAGAGCACCGTACCTTCGTCTTTAGCGTCTCTTCTCGTCTACATCTTAGCAAAAAGCTTTTCCACTCTGTCTGGCAAGGAGAAACTGTGCCAGCACAAAAATCATCTCCCATCGTGTTCTAGAGGCTGCACGGAGGTCTGCCGAGTGTTTTGCAAGAAGAGAAAGAAAGTTGTCCAAAACAGCTTGCAATCGAATGTTCATGTGAATAGAAAAGGCAGGAGAGTGGTCAGGTACTGTTTTCTCTCAGTTGGCAAGCTGCGCACACAATCGCAGTGTTGTACAGCTTGTTTCATCACCTTTGCGAACTTGCCGCTCTCTCCGGCTCCCGGAGACGAAGAAGCTGCTTCTTCGCGCAAAGACGATTCTGCCGCTCACAGTGCTCTGCAGTGTGTGTCTTCTGCCGAAAGTGGCCAGGGAGCGGTGCTTAGCTCTGCAGAGCACCCTACCTTCGTCTTTAGCCTCTCTTCTCGTCTACATCTTAGCAAAAAGCTTTTCCACTCTGTCTGGCAAGGAGAAACTGTGCCAGCACAAGAATGATCTCCCATCGTGTTCTAGAGGCTGCACGGAGGTCTGCCGAGTGTTTTGCAAGAAGAGAAAGAAAGTTGTCCAAAACAGCTTGCAATCGAATGTTCATGTGAATAGAAAAGGCAGGAGAGTGGTCAGGTCCTGTTTTCTCTCACTTGGCAAGCTGCGCACACAATCGCAGTGTTGTACAGCTTGTTTCATCACCTTTGCGAACTTGCCGCTCTCTCCGGCTCCCGGAGACGAAGAAGCTGCTTCTTCGCGCAAAGACGATTCTGCCGCTCACAGTGCTCTGCGGTGTGTGTCTTCTGCCGAAAGTGGCCCGGGAGCGGTTCTTAGCTCTGCAGAGCACCGTACCTTCGTCTTTAGCGTCTCTTCTCGTCTACATCTTAGCAAAAAGCTTTTCCACTCTGTCTGGCAAGGAGAAACTGTGCCAGCACAGAAAACATCTCCCATCGTGTTCTAGAGGCTGCACGGAGGTCTGCCGAGTGTTTTGCAAGAAGAGAAAGAAAGTTGTCCTAAACAGCTTGCAATCGAATGTTCATGTGAATAGAAAAGGCAGGAGAGTGGTCAGGTACTGTTTTCTCTCAGTTGGCAAGCTGCGCACACAATCGCAGTGTTGTACAGCTTGTTTCATCACCTTTGCGAACTTGCCGCTCTCTGCGGCTCCCGGAGACGAAGAAGCTGCTTCTTCGCGCAGAGACGATTCTGCCGCTCACAGTGCTCTGCAGAGTGTGTCTTCTGCCGAAAGTGGCCCGGGAGCGGTGCTTAGCTCTGCAGAGCACCGTACCTTCGTCATTAGCGTCTCTTCTCGTCTACATCTTAGCAAAAAGCTTTTCCACTCTGTCTGGCAAGGAGAAACTGTGCCAGCACAAAAAACATCTCCCATCGTGTTCTAGAGGCTGCACGGAGGTCTGCCGAGTGTTTTGCAAGAAGAGAAAGAAAGTTGTCCAAAACAGCTTGCAATCGAATGTTCATGTGAATAGAAAAGGCAGGAGAGTGGTCAGGTACTGTTTTCTCTCACTTGGCAAGCTGCGCACACAATCGCAGTGTTGTACAGCTTGTTTCATCACCTTTGCGAACTTGCCGCTCTCTCCGGCTCCCGGAGACGAAGAAGCTGCTTCTTCGCGCAAAGACCATTCTGCCGCTCACAGTGCTCTGCGGTGTGCGCCTTCTGCCGAAAGAGGCCCGGGAGCTGTGCTTAGCTCTGCAGAGCACCGTACCTTCGTCTTTAGCGTCTCTTCTCGTCTACATCTTAGCAAAAAGCTTTTCCACTCTGTCTGGCAAGGAGAAACTGTGCCAGCACAGAAAACATCTCCCATCGTGTTCTAGAGGCTGCACGGAGGTCTGCCGAGTGTTTTGCAAGAAGAGAAAGAAAGTTGTCCAAAACAGCTTGCAATCGAATGTTCATGTGAATAGAAAAGGCAGGAGAGTGGTCAGGTACTGTTTTCTCTCACTTGGCAAGCTGCGCACACAATCGCAGTGTTGTACAGCTTGTTTCATCTCCTTTGCGAACTTGCCGCTCTCTCCGGCTCCCGGAGACGAAGAAGCTGCTTCTTCGCGCAAAGACGATTCTGCCGCTCACAGTGCACTGTGGTGTGTGTCTTCTGCCGAAAGTGGCCCGGGAGCGGTTCTTAGCTCTGCAGAGCACCGTACCTTCGTTTTTAGCCTCTCTTCTCGTCTACATCTTAGCAAAAAGCTTTTCCACTCTGTCTGGCAAGGAGAAACTGTGCCAGCACAGAAAACATCTCCCATCGTGTTCTAGAGGCTGCACGGAGGTCTGCCGAGTGTTTTGCAAGAAGAGAAAGAAAGTTGTCCAAAACAGCTTGCAATCGAATGTTCATGTGAATAGAAAAGGCAGGAGAGTTGTCAGGTACTGTTTTCTCTCAGTTGGCAAGCTGCGCACACAATCGCAGTGTTGTACAGCTTGTTTCATCACCTTTGCGAACTTGCCGCTCTCTCCGGCTCCCGGAGACGAAGAAGCTGCTTCTTCGCGAAAAGACGATTCTGCCGCTCACAGTGCTCTGCAGTGTGTGTCTTCTGCCGAAAGTGGCCCGGGAGCGGTTCTTAGCTCTGCAGAGCACCGTACCTTCGTCTTTAGCGTCTCTTCTCGTCTACATCTTAGCAAAAAGCTTTTCCACTGTGTCTGGCAAGGAGAAACTGTGCCTGCACAGAAAACATCTCCCTTCGTGTTCTAGAGGCTGCACGGAGGTCTGCCGAGTGTTTTGCAAGAAGAGAAAGAAAGTTGTCCAAAACAGCTTGCAATCGAATGTTCATGTGAATAGAAAAGGCAGTAGAGTGGTCAGGTACTGTTTTCTCTCACTTGGCAAGCTGCGCACACAATCGCAGTGTTGTACAGCTTGTTTCATCACCTTTGCGAACTTGCCGCTCTCTCCGGCTCCCGGAGACGAAGAAGCTGCTTCTTCGCGCAAAGACGATTCTGCCGCTCACAGTGCTCTGCGGTGTGCGCCTTCTGCCGAAAGAGGCCGGGGAGCTGTGCGTAGCTCTGCAGAGCACCGTACCTTCGTCTTTAGCGTCTCTTCTCGTCTACATCTCAGCAAAAAGCTTTTCCACTCTGTCTGGCAAGGAGAAACTGTGCCAGCACAGAAAACATCTCCCATCGTGTTCTAGAGGCTGCACGGAGGTCTGCCGAGTGTTTTGCAAGAAGAGAAAGAAAGTTGTCCAAAACAGCTTGCAATCGAATGTTCATGTGAATAGAAAAGGCAGGAGAGTGGTCAGGTACTGTTTTCTCTCAGTTGGTAAGCTGCGCACACAATCGCAGTGTTGTACAGCTTGTTTCATCACCTTTGCGAACTTGCCGCTCTCTCCGGCTCCCGGAGACGAAGAAGCTGCTTCTTCGCGCAAAGACGATTCTGCCGCTCACAGTGCTCTGCGGTGTGTGTCTTCTGCCGAAAGTGGCCCGGGAGCGGTTCTTAGCTCTGCCGAGCACCGTACCTTCGTCTTTAGCCTCTCTTCTCGTCTACATCTTAGCAAAAAGCTTTTCCACTGTGTCTGGCAAGGAGAAACTGTGCCAGAACAGAAAACATCTCCCATCGTGTTCTAGAGGCTGCACGGAGGTCTGCCGAGTGTTTTGCAAGAAGAGAAAGAAAGTTGTCCAAAACAGCTTGCAATCGAATGTTCATGTGAATAGAAAAGTCAGGAGAGTGGTCAGGTACTGTTTTCTCTCACTTGGCAAGCTGCGCACACAATCTCAGTGTTGTACAGCTTGTTTCATCACCTTTGCGAACTTGCCGCTCTCTGCGGCTCCCGGAGACGAAGAAGCTGCTTCTTCGCGCAAAGACGATTCTGCCGCTCACAGTGCTCAGCAGTGTGTGTCTTCTGCCGAAAGAGGCCGGGGAGCTGTGCTTAGCTCTGCAGAGCACCGTACCTTCGTCTTTAGCGTCTCTTCTCGTCTACATCTTAGCAAAAAGCTTTTCCACTCTGTCTGGCAAGGAGAAACTGTGCCAGCACAAAAATCATCTCCCATCGTGTTCTAGAGGCTGCACGGAGGTCTGCCGAATGTTTTGCAAGAAGAGAAAGAAAGTTGTCCAAAACAGCTTGCAATCGAATGTTCATGTGAATAGAAAAGGCAGGAGAGTTGTCAGGTACTGTTTTCTCTCAGTTGGTAAGCTGCGCACACAATCGCAGTGTTGTACAGCTTGTTTCATCACCTTTGCGAACTTGCCGCTCTCTGCGGCTCCCGGAGACGAAGAAGCTGCTTCTTCGCGCAAAGACGATTCTGCCGCTCACAGTGCTCTGCGGTGTGTGTCTTCTGCCGAAAGTGGCCCGGGAGCGGTGCTTAGCTCTGCCGAGCACCGTACCTTCGTCTTTAGCGTCTCTTCTCGTCTACATCTTAGCAAAAAGCTTTTCCACTGTGTCTGGCAAGGAGAAACTGGGCCAGCAAGGAAAACATCTCCCATCGTGTTCTAGAGGCTGCACGGAGGTCTGCCGAGTGTTTTGCAAGAAGAGAAAGAAAGTTGTCCTAAACAGCTTGCAATCGAATGTTCATGTGATTAGAAAAGGCAGGAGAGTGGTCAGGTACTGTTTTCTCTCAGTTGGCAAGCTGCGCACACAATCGCAGTGTTGTACAGCTTGTTTCATCACCTTTGCGAACTTGCCGCTCTCTCCGGCTCCCGGAGACGAAGAAGCTGCTTCTTCGCGCAAAGACCATTCTGCCGCTCACAGTGCTCTGCGGTGTGTGTCTTCTGCCGAAAGTGGCCCGGGAGCGGTTCTTAGCTCTGCAGAGCACCGTACCTTCGTCTTTAGCGTCTCTTCTCGTCTACATCTTAGCAAAAAGCTTTTACACTCTATCTGGCAAGGAGAAACTGTGCCTGCACAGAAAACATCTCCCATCGTGTTCTAGAGGCTGCACGGAGGTCTGCCGAGTGTTTTGCAAGAAGAGAAAGAAAGTTGTCCAAAACAGCTTGCAATCGAATGTTCATGTGAATAGAAAAGGCAGGAGAGTGGTCAGGTACTGTTTTCTCTCAGTTGGCAAGCTGCGCACACAATCGCAGTGTTGTACAGCTTGTTTCATCACCTTTGCGAACTTGCCGCTCTCTCCGGCTCCCGGAGACGAAGAAGCTGCTTCTTCGCGCAAAGACCATTATGCCGCTCACAGTGCTCTGCAGTGTGTGTCTTCTGCCGAAAGAGGCCCGGGAGCTGTGCTTAGCTCTGCAGAGCACCGTACCTTCGTCTTTAGCCTCTCTTCTCGTCTACATCTTAGCAAAAAGCTTTTCCACTCTGTCTGGCAAGGAGAAACTGTGCCAGCACAAAAATCATCTCCCATCGTGTTCTAGAGGCTGCACGGAGGTCTGCCGAGTGTTTTGCAAGAAGAGAAAGAAAGTTGTCCAAAACAGCTTGCAATCGAATGTTCATGTAAATAGAAAAGGCAGGAGAGTGGTCAGGTACTGTTTTCTCTCAGTTGGCAAGCTGCGCACACAATCGCAGTGTTGTACAGCTTGTTTCATCACCTTTGCGAACTTGCCGCTCTCTCCGGCTCCCGGAGACGAAGAAGCTGCTTCTTCGCGCAAAGACGATTCTGCCGCTCACAGTGCTCTGCAGTGTGTGTCTTCTGCCGAAAGTGGCCCGGGAGCTGTGCTTAGCTCTGCAGAGCACCGTACCTTCGTCTTTAGCGTCTCTTCTCGTCTACATCTTAGCAAAAAGCTTTTCCACTCTGTCTGGCAAGGAGAAACTGTGCCAGCACAAGAATGATCTCCCATCGTGTTCTAGAGGCTGCACGGAGGTCTGCCGAGTGTTTTGCAAGAAGAGAAAGAAAGTTGTCCAAAACAGCTTGCAATCGAATGTTCATGTGAATAGAAAAGGCAGGAGAGTGGTCAGGTACTGTTTTCTCTCAGTTGGCAAGCTGCGCACACAATCGCAGTGTTGTACAGCTTGTTTCATCACCTTTGCGAACTTGCCGCTCTCTCCGGCTCCCGGAGACGAAGAAGCTGCTTCTTCGCGCAAAGACGATTCTGCCGCTCACAGTGCTCTGCAGTGTGTGTCTTCTGCCGAAAGTGGCCCGGGAGCGGTTCTTAGCTCTGCAGAGCACCGTACCTTCGTCTTTAGCGTCTCTTCTCGTCTACATCTTAGCAAAAAGCTTTTCCACTGTGTCTGGCAAGGAGAAACTGTGCCTGCACAGAAAACATCTCCCATCGTGTTCTAGAGGCTGCACGGAGGTCTGCCGAGTGTTTTGCAAGAAGAGAAAGAAAGTTGTCCAAAACAGCTTGCAATCGAATGTTCATGTGAATAGAAAAGGCAGTAGAGTGGTCAGGTACTGTTTTCTCTCACTTGGCAAGCTGCGCACACAATCGCAGTGTTGTACAGCTTGTTTCATCACCTTTGCGAACTTGCCGCTCTCTCCGGCTCCCGGAGACGAAGAAGCTGCTTCTTCGCGCAAAGACGATTCTGCCGCTCACACTGCTCTGCGGTGTGCGCCTTCTGCCGAAAGAGGCCGGGGAGCTGTGCGTAGCTCTGCAGAGCACCGTACCTTCGTCTTTAGCGTCTCTTCTCGTCTACATCTTAGCAAAAAGCTTTTCCACTGTGTCTGGCAAGGAGAAACTGTGCCAGCACAGAAAACATCTCCCATCGTGTTCTAGAGGCTGCACGGAGGTCTGCCGAGTGTTTTGCAAGAAGAGAAAGAAAGTTGTCCAAAACAGCTTGCAATCGAATGTTCATGTGAATAGAAAAGGCAGGAGAGTGGTCAGGTACTGTTTTCTCTCACTTGGCAAGCTGCGCACACAATCGCAGTGTTGTACAGCTTGTTTCATCACCTTTGCGAACTTGCCGCTCTCTGCGGCTCCCGGAGACGAAGAAGCTGCTTCTTCGCGCAAAGACGATTCTGCCGCTCACAGTGCTCTGCAGTGTGTGTCTTCTGCCGAAAGAGGCCGGGGAGCTGTGCTTAGCTCTGCAGAGTACCGTACCTTCGTCTTTAGCGTCTCTTCTCGTCTACATCTTAGCAAAAAGCTTTTCCACTCTGTCTGGCAAGGAGAAACTGTGCCAGCACAAAAATCATCTCCCATCGTGTTCTAGAGGCTGCACGGAGGTCTGCCGAATGTTTTGCAAGAAGAGAAAGAAAGTTGTCCAAAACAGCTTGCAATCGAATGTTCATGTGAATAGAAAAGGCAGGAGAGTTGTCAGGTACTGTTTTCTCTCAGTTGGTAAGCTGCGCACACAATCGCAGTGTTGTACAGCTTGTTTCATCACCTTTGCGAACTTGCCGCTCTCTGCGGCTCCCGGAGACGAAGAAGCTGCTTCTTCGCGCAAAGACGATTCTGCCGCTCACAGTGCTCTGCGGTGTGTGTCTTCTGCCGAAAGTGGCCCGGGAGCGGTGCTTAGCTCTGCCGAGCACCGTACCTTCGTCTTTAGCGTCTCTTCTCGTCTACATCTTAGCAAAAAGCTTTTCCACTGTGTCTGGCAAGGAGAAACTGTGCCAGCACAGAAAACATCTCCCATCGTGTTCTAGAGGCTGCACGGAGGTCTGCCGAGTGTTTTGCAAGAAGAGAAAGAAAGTTGTCCAAAACAGCTTGCAATCGAATGTTCATGTGATTAGAAAAGGCAGGAGAGTGGTCAGGTACTGTTTTCTCTCACTTGGCAAGCTGCGCACACAATCGCAGTGTTGTACAGCTTGTTTCATCACCTTTGCGAACTTGCCGCTCTCTCCGGCTCCCGGAGACGAAGAAGCTGCTTCTTCGCGCAAAGACCATTCTGCCGCTCACAGTGCTCTGCAGTGTGTGTCTTCTGCCGAAAGAGGCCCGGGAGCTGTGCTTAGCTCTGCAGAGCACCGTACCTTCGTCTTTAGCGTCTCTTCTCGTCTACATCTTAGCAAAAAGCTTTTCCACTGTGTCTGGCAAGGAGAAACTGTGCCAGCACAAAAATCATCTCCCATCGTGTTCTAGAGGCTGCACGGAGGTCTGCCCAGTGTTTTGCAAGAAGAGAAAGAAAGTTGTCCAAAACAGCTTGCAATCGAATGTTCATGTGATTAGAAAAGGCAGGAGAGTGGTCAGGTACTGTTTTCTCTCAGTTGGCAAGCTGCGCACACAATCGCATTGTTGTACAGCTTGTTTCATCACCTTTGCGAAGCTGCCGCTCTCTCCGGCTCCCGGAGACGAAGTAGCTGCTTCTTCGCGCAAAGACGATTCTGCCGCTCACAGTGCTCTGCAGTGTGTGTCTTCTGCCGAAAGTGGCCCGGGAGCTGTGCTTAGCTCTGCAGAGCACCGTACCTTCGTCTTTAGCCTCTCTTCTCGTCTACATCTTAGCAAAAAGCTTTTCCACTCTGTCTGGCAAGGAGAAACTGTGCCAGCACAAGAATGATCTCCCATCGTGTTCTAGAGGCTGCACGGAGGTCTGCCGAGTGTTTTGCAAGAAGAGAAAGAAAGTTGTCCAAAACAGCTTGCAATCGAATGCTCATGTGAATAGAAAAGGCAGGAGAGTGGTCAGGTACTGTTTTCTCTCAGTTGGCAAGCTGCGCACACAATCGCAGTGTTGTACAGCTTGTTTCATCACCTTTGCGAACTTGCCGCTCTCTGCGGCTCCCGGAGACGAAGAAGCTGCTTCTTCGCGCAAAGACGATTCTGCCGCTCACAGTGCTCTGCAGTGTGTGTCTTCTGCCGAAAGTGGCCCGGGAGCGGTTCTTAGCTCTGCAGAGCACCGTACCTTCGTCTTTAGCGTCTCTTCTCGTCTACATCTTAGCAAAAAGCTTTTCCACTGTGTCTGGCAAGGAGAAACTGTGCCAGCACAAAAATCATCTCCCATCGTGTTCTAGAGGCTGCACGGAGGTCTGCCGAGTGTTTTGCAAGAAGAGAAAGAAAGTTGTCCAAAACAGCTTGCAATCGAATGTTCATGTGAATAGAAAAGGCAGGAGAGTGGTCAGGTACTGTTTTCTCTCAGTTGGCAAGCTGCGCACACAATCGCAGTGTTGTACAGCTTGTTTCATCACCTTTGCGAACTTGCCGCTCTCTCCGGCTCCCGGAGACGAAGAAGCTGCTTCTTCGCGCAAAGACCATTCTGCCGCTCACAGTGCTCTGCGGTGTGTGTCTTCTGCCGAAAGTGGCCCGGGAGCGGTTCTTAGCTCTGCAGAGCACCGTACTTTCGTCTTTAGCGTCTCTTCTCGTCTACATCTTAGCAAAAAGCTTTTCCACTCTGTCTGGCAAGGAGAAACTGTGCCAGCACAGAAAACATCTCCCATCGTGTTCTAGAGGCTGCACGGAGGTCTGCCGAGTGTTTTGCAAGAAGAGAAAGAAAGTTGTCCAAAACAGCTTGCAATCGAATGTTCATGTGAATAGAAAAGGCAGGAGAGTGGTCAGGTACTGTTTTCTCTCACTTGGCAAGCTGCCCACACAATCGCATTGTTGTACAGCTTGTTTCATCACCTTTGCGAACTTGCCGCTCTCTCCGGCTCCCGGAGACGAAGAAGCTGCTTCTTCCCGCAAAGACGATTCTGCCGCTCACAGTGCTCTGCAGTGTGTGTCTTCTGCCGAAAGTGGCCCGGGAGCTGTGCTTAGCTCTGCAGAGCACCGTACCTTCGTCTTTAGCGTCTCTTCTCGTCTACATCTTAGCAAAAAGCTTTTCCACTGTGTCTGGCAAGGAGAAACTGTGCCAGCACAAAAATCATCTCCCATCGTGTTCTAGAGGCTGCACGGAGGTCTGCCGAGTGTTTTGCAAGAAGAGAAAGAAAGTTGTCCTAAACAGCTTGCAATCGAATGTTCATGTGATTAGAAAAGGCAGGAGAGTGGTCAGGTACTGTTTTCTCTCACTTGGCAAGCTGCGCACACAATCGCAGTGTTGTACAGCTTGTTTCATCACCTTTGCGAACTTGCCGCTCTCTCCGGCTCCCGGAGACGAAGAAGCTGCTTCTTCGCGCAAAGACGATTCTGCCGCTCACAGTGCTCTGCAGTGTGTGTCTTCTGCCGAAAGAGGCCGGGGAGCTGTGCTTAGCTCTGCAGAGTACCGTACCTTCGTCTTTAGCGTCTCTTCTCGTCTACATCTTAGCAAAAAGCTTTTCCACTGTGTCTGGCAAGGAGAAACTGTGCCAGCACAGAAAACATCTCCCATCGTGTTCTAGAGGCTGCACGGAGGTCTGCCGAGTGTTTTGCAAGAAGAGAAAGAAAGTTGTCCAAAACAGCTTGCAATCGAATGTTCATGTGAATAGAAAAGGCAGGAGAGTGGACAGGTACTGTTTTCTCTCAGTTGGCAAGCTGCGCACACAATCGCAGTGTTGTACAGCTTGTTTCATCACCTTTGCGAACTTGCCGCTCTCTCCGGCTCCCGGAGACGAAGAAGCTGCTTCTTCGCGCAAAGACCATTCTGCCGCTCACAGTGCTCTGCAGTGTGTGTCTTCTGCCGAAAGAGGCCCGGGAGCTGTGCTTAGACCTGCAGAGCACCGTACCTTCGTCTTTAGCGTCTCTTCTCGTCTACATCTTAGCAAAAAGCTTTTCCACTGTGTCTGGCACGGAGAAACTGTGCCAGCACAAAAATCTTCTCCCATCGTGTTCTAGAGGCTGCACGGAGGTCTGCCGAGTGTTTTGCAAGAAGAGAAAGAAAGTTGTCCAAAACAGCTTGCAATCGAATGTTCATGTGATTAGAAAAGGCAGGAGAGTGGTCAGGTACTGTTTTCTCTCACTTGGCAAGCTGCGCACACAATCGCATTGTTGTACAGCTTGTTTCATCACCTTTGCGAAGCTGCCGCTCTCTCCGGCTCCCGGAGACGAAGTAGCTGCTTCTTCGCGCAAAGACGATTCTGCCGCTCACAGTGCTCTGCAGTGTGTGTCTTCTGCCGAAAGTGGCCCGGGAGCTGTGCTTAGCTCTGCAGAGCACCGTACCTTCGTCTTTAGCGTCTCTTCTCGTCTACATCTTAGCAAAAAGCTTTTCCACTCTGTCTGGCAAGGAGAAACTGTGCCAGCACAAAAATCATCTCCCATCGTGTTCTAGAGGATGCACGGAGGTCTGCCGAGTGTTTTGCAAGAAGAGAAAGAAAGTTGTCCAAAACAGCTTGCAATCGAATGTTCATGTGAATAGAAAAGGCAGGAGAGTGGTCAGGTACTGTTTTCTCTCAGTTGGCAAGCTGCGCACACAATCGCAGTGTTGTACAGCTTGTTTCATCACCTTTGCGAACTTGCCGCTCTCTGCGGCTCCCGGAGACGAAGAAGCTGCTTCTTCGCGCAAAGACGATTCTGCCGCTCACAGTGCTCTGCAGTGTGTGTCTTCTGCCGAAAGTGGCCCGGGAGCTGTGCTTAGCTCTGCAGAGCACCGTACTTTCGTCTTTAGCGTCTCTTCTCGTCTACATCTTAGCAAAAAGCTTTTCCACTCTGTCTGGCAAGGAGAAACTGTGCCAGCACAGAAAACATCTCCCATCGTGTTCTAGAGGCTGCACGGAGGTCTGCCGAGTGTTTTGCAAGAAGAGAAAGAAAGTTGTCCAAAACAGCTTGCAATCGAATGTTCATGTGAATAGAAAAGGCAGGAGAGTGGTCAGGTCCTGTTTTCTCTCAGTTGGCAAGCTGCGCACACAATCGCAGTGTTGTACAGCTTGTTTCATCACCTTTGCGAACTTGCCGCTCTCTCCGGCTCCCGGAGACGAAGAAGCTGCTTCTTCGCGCAAAGACGATTCTGCCGCTCACAGTGCTCTGCAGTGTGTGTCTTCTGCCGAAAGTGGCCCGGGAGCGGTTCTTAGCTCTGCAGAGCACCGTACCTTCGTCTTTAGCGTCTCTTCTCGTCTACATCTTAGCAAAAAGCTTTTCCACTCTGTCTGGCAAGGAGAAACTGTGCCAGCACAAGAATGATCTCCCATCGTGTTCTAGAGGCTGCACGGAGGTCTGCCGAGTGTTTTGCAAGAAGAGAAAGAAAGTTGTCCAAAACAGCTTGCAATCGAATGTTCATGTGAATAGAAAAGGCAGGAGAGTGGTCAGGTCCTGTTTTCTCTCACTTGGCAAGCTGCGCACACAATCGCAGTGTTGTACAGCTTGTTTCATCACCTTTGCGAACTTGCCGCTCTCTGTGGCTCCCGGAGACGAAGAAGCTGCTTCTTCGCGCAAAGACGATTCTGCCGCTCACAGTGCTCTGCGGTGTGTGTCTTCTGCCGAAAGTGGCCCGGGAGCGGTTCTTAGCTCTGCAGAGCACCGTACCTTCGTCTTTAGCGTCTCTTCTCGTCTACATCTTAGCAAAAAGCTTTTCCACTGTGTCTGGCAAGGAGAAACTGTGCCAGCACAGAAAACATCTCCCATCGTGTTCTAGAGGCTGCACGGAGGTCTGCCGAGTGTTTTGCAAGAAGAGAAAGAAAGTTGTCCTAAACAGCTTGCAATCGAATGTTCATGTGAATAGAAAAGGCAGGAGAGTGGTCAGGTACTGTTTTCTCTCAGTTGGCAAGCTGCGCACACAATCGCAGTGTTGTACAGCTTGTTTCATCACCTTTGCGAACTTGCCGCTCTCTGCGGCTCCCGGAGACGAAGAAGCTGCTTCTTCGCGCAGAGACGATTCTGCCGCTCACAGTGCTCTGCAGAGTGTGTCTTCTGCCGAAAGTGGCCCGGGAGCGGTGCTTAGCTCTGCAGAGCACCGTACCTTCGTCATTAGCGTCTCTTCTCGTCTACATCTTAGCAAAAAGCTTTTCCACTCTGTCTGGCAAGGAGAAACTGTGCCAGCACAAAAAACATCTCCCATCGTGTTCTAGAGGCTGCACGGAGGTCTGCCGAGTGTTTTGCAAGAAGAGAAAGAAAGTTGTCCAAAACAGCTTGCAATCGAATGTTCATGTGAATAGAAAAGGCAGGAGAGTGGTCAGGTACTGTTTTCTCTCACTTGGCAAGCTGCGCACACAATCGCAGTGTTGTACAGCTTGTTTCATCACCTTTGCGAACTTGCCGCTCTCTCCGGCTCCCGGAGACGAAGAAGCTGCTTCTTCGCGCAAAGACCATTCTGCCGCTCACAGTGCTCTGCGGTGTGCGCCTTCTGCCGAAAGAGGCCCGGGAGCTGTGCTTAGCTCTGCAGAGCACCGTACCTTCGTCTTTAGCGTCTCTTCTCGTCTACATCTCAGCAAAAAGCTTTTCCACTCTGTCTGGCAAGGAGAAACTGTGCCAGCACAGAAAACATCTCCCATCGTGTTCTAGAGGCTGCACGGAGGTCTGCCGAGTGTTTTGCAAGAAGAGAAAGAAAGTTGTCCAAAACAGCTTGCAATCGAATGTTCATGTGAATAGAAAAGGCAGGAGAGTTGTCAGGTACTGTTTTCTCTCAGTTGGCAAGCTGCGCACACAATCGCAGTGTTGTACAGCTTGTTTCATCACCTTTGCGAACTTGCCGCTCTCTCCGGCTCCCGGAGACGAAGAAGCTGCTTCTTCGCGCAAAGACGATTCTGCCGCTCACAGTGCTCTGCAGTGTGTGTCTTCTGCCGAAAGTGGCCCGGGAGCGGTTCTTAGCTCTGCAGAGCACCGTACCTTCGTCTTTAGCGTCTCTTCTCGTCTACATCTTAGCAAAAAGCTTTTCCACTGTGTCTGGCAAGGAGAAACTGTGCCTGCACAGAAAACATCTCCCTTCGTGTTCTAGAGGCTGCACGGAGGTCTGCCGAGTGTTTTGCAAGAAGAGAAAGAAAGTTGTCCAAAACAGCTTGCAATCGAATGTTCATGTGAATAGAAAAGGCAGTAGAGTGGTCAGGTACTGTTTTCTCTCACTTGGCAAGCTGCGCACACAATCGCAGTGTTGTACAGCTTGTTTCATCACCTTTGCGAACTTGCCGCTCTCTCCGGCTCCCGGAGACGAAGAAGCTGCTTCTTCGCGCAAAGACGATTCTGCCGCTCACAGTGCTCTGCGGTGTGCGCCTTCTGCCGAAAGAGGCCGGGGAGCTGTGCGTAGCTCTGCAGAGCACCGTACCTTCGTCTTTAGCGTCTCTTCTCGTCTACATCTCAGCAAAAAGCTTTTCCACTCTGTCTGGCAAGGAGAAACTGTGCCAGCACAGAAAACATCTCCCATCGTGTTCTAGAGGCTGCACGGAGGTCTGCCGAGTGTTTTGCAAGAAGAGAAAGAAAGTTGTCCAAAACAGCTTGCAATCGAATGTTCATGTGAATAGAAAAGGCAGGAGAGTGGTCAGGTACTGTTTTCTCTCAGTTGGTAAGCTGCGCACACAATCGCAGTGTTGTACAGCTTGTTTCATCACCTTTGCGAACTTGCCGCTCTCTCCGGCTCCCGGAGACGAAGAAGCTGCTTCTTCGCGCAAAGACGATTCTGCCGCTCACAGTGCTCTGCGGTGTGTGTCTTCTGCCGAAAGTGGCCCGGGAGCGGTTCTTAGCTCTGCCGAGCACCGTACCTTCGTCTTTAGCCTCTCTTCTCGTCTACATCTTAGCAAAAAGCTTTTCCACTGTGTCTGGCAAGGAGAAACTGTGCCAGAACAGAAAACATCTCCCATCGTGTTCTAGAGGCTGCACGGAGGTCTGCCGAGTGTTTTGCAAGAAGAGAAAGAAAGTTTTCCAAAACAGCTTGCAATCGAATGTTCATGTGAATAGAAAAGTCAGGAGAGTGGTCAGGTACTGTTTTCTCTCACTTGGCAAGCTGCGCACACAATCTCAGTGTTGTACAGCTTGTTTCATCACCTTTGCGAACTTGCCGCTCTCTGCGGCTCCCGGAGACGAAGAAGCTGCTTCTTCGCGCAAAGACGATTCTGCCGCTCACAGTGCTCAGCAGTGTGTGTCTTCTGCCGAAAGAGGCCGGGGAGCTGTGCTTAGCTCTGCAGAGCACCGTACCTTCGTCTTTAGCGTCTCTTCTCGTCTACATCTTAGCAAAAAGCTTTTCCACTCTGTCTGGCAAGGAGAAACTGTGCCAGCACAAAAATCATCTCCCATCGTGTTCTAGAGGCTGCACGGAGGTCTGCCGAATGTTTTGCAAGAAGAGAAAGAAAGTTGTCCAAAACAGCTTGCAATCGAATGTTCATGTGAATAGAAAAGGCAGGAGAGTTGTCAGGTACTGTTTTCTCTCAGTTGGTAAGCTGCGCACACAATCGCAGTGTTGTACAGCTTGTTTCATCACCTTTGCGAACTTGCCGCTCTCTGCGGCTCCCGGAGACGAAGAAGCTGCTTCTTCGCGCAAAGACGATTCTGCCGCTCACAGTGCTCTGCGGTGTGTGTCTTCTGCCGAAAGTGGCCCGGGAGCGGTGCTTAGCTCTGCCGAGCACCGTACCTTCGTCTTTAGCGTCTCTTCTCGTCTACATCTTAGCAAAAAGCTTTTCCACTGTGTCTGGCAAGGAGAAACTGGGCCAGCAAGGAAAACATCTCCCATCGTGTTCTAGAGGCTGCACGGAGGTCTGCCGAGTGTTTTGCAAGAAGAGAAAGAAAGTTGTCCTAAACAGCTTGCAATCGAATGTTCATGTGATTAGAAAAGGCAGGAGAGTGGTCAGGTACTGTTTTCTCTCAGTTGGCAAGCTGCGCACACAATCGCAGTGTTGTACAGCTTGTTTCATCACCTTTGCGAACTTGCCGCTCTCTCCGGCTCCCGGAGACGAAGAAGCTGCTTCTTCGCGCAAAGACCATTCTGCCGCTCACAGTGCTCTGCGGTGTGTGTCTTCTGCCGAAAGTGGCCCGGGAGCGGTTCTTAGCTCTGCAGAGCACCGTACCTTCGTCTTTAGCGTCTCTTCTCGTCTACATCTTAGCAAAAAGCTTTTACACTCTATCTGGCAAGGAGAAACTGTGCCTGCACAGAAAACATCTCCCATCGTGTTCTAGAGGCTGCACGGAGGTCTGCCGAGTGTTTTGCAAGAAGAGAAAGAAAGTTGTCCAAAACAGCTTGCAATCGAATGTTCATGTGAATAGAAAAGGCAGGAGAGTGGTCAGGTACTGTTTTCTCTCAGTTGGCAAGCTGCGCACACAATCGCAGTGTTGTACAGCTTGTTTCATCACCTTTGCGAACTTGCCGCTCTCTCCGGCTCCCGGAGACGAAGAAGCTGCTTCTTCGCGCAAAGACCATTATGCCGCTCACAGTGCTCTGCAGTGTGTGTCTTCTGCCGAAAGAGGCCCGGTAGCTGTGCTTAGCTCTGCAGAGCACCGTACCTTCGTCTTTAGCCTCTCTTCTCGTCTACATCTTAGCAAAAAGCTTTTCCACTCTGTCTGGCAAGGAGAAACTGTGCCAGCACAAAAATCATCTCCCATCGTGTTCTAGAGGCTGCACGGAGGTCTGCCGAGTGTTTTGCAAGAAGAGAAAGAAAGTTGTCCAAAACAGCTTGCAATCGAATGTTCATGTAAATAGAAAAGGCAGGAGAGTGGTCAGGTACTGTTTTCTCTCAGTTGGCAAGCTGCGCACACAATCGCAGTGTTGTACAGCTTGTTTCATCACCTTTGCGAACTTGCCGCTCTCTCCGGCTCCCGGAGACGAAGAAGCTGCTTCTTCGCGCAAAGACGATTCTGCCGCTCACAGTGCTCTGCAGTGTGTGTCTTCTGCCGAAAGTGGCCCGGGAGCTGTGCTTAGCTCTGCAGAGCACCGTACCTTCGTCTTTAGCGTCTCTTCTCGTCTACATCTTAGCAAAAAGCTTTTCCACTCTGTCTGGCAAGGAGAAACTGTGCCAGCACAAGAATGATCTCCCATCGTGTTCTAGAGGCTGCACGGAGGTCTGCCGAGTGTTTTGCAAGAAGAGAAAGAAAGTTGTCCAAAACAGCTTGCAATCGAATGTTCATGTGAATAGAAAAGGCAGGAGAGTGGTCAGGTACTGTTTTCTCTCAGTTGGCAAGCTGCGCACACAATCGCAGTGTTGTACAGCTTGTTTCATCACCTTTGCGAACTTGCCGCTCTCTCCGGCTCCCGGAGACGAAGAAGCTGCTTCTTCGCGCAAAGACGATTCTGCCGCTCACAGTGCTCTGCAGTGTGTGTCTTCTGCCGAAAGTGGCCCGGGAGCGGTTCTTAGCTCTGCAGAGCACCGTACCTTCGTCTTTAGCGTCTCTTCTCGTCTACATCTTAGCAAAAAGCTTTTCCACTGTGTCTGGCAAGGAGAAACTGTGCCTGCACAGAAAACATCTCCCATCGTGTTCTAGAGGCTGCACGGAGGTCTGCCGAGTGTTTTGCAAGAAGAGAAAGAAAGTTGTCCAAAACAGCTTGCAATCGAATGTTCATGTGAATAGAAAAGGCAGTAGAGTGGTCAGGTACTGTTTTCTCTCACTTGGCAAGCTGCGCACACAATCGCAGTGTTGTACAGCTTGTTTCATCACCTTTGCGAACTTGCCGCTCTCTCCGGCTCCCGGAGACGAAGAAGCTGCTTCTTCGCGCAAAGACGATTCTGCCGCTCACACTGCTCTGCGGTGTGCGCCTTCTGCCGAAAGAGGCCGGGGAGCTGTGCGTAGCTCTGCAGAGCACCGTACCTTCGTCTTTAGCGTCTCTTCTCGTCTACATTTTAGCAAAAAGCTTTTCCACTGTGTCTGGCAAGGAGAAACTGTGCCAGCACAGAAAACATCTCCCATCGTGTTCTAGAGGCTGCACGGAGGTCTGCCGAGTGTTTTGCAAGAAGAGAAAGAAAGTTGTCCAAAACAGCTTGCAATCGAATGTTCATGTGAATAGAAAAGGCAGGAGAGTGGTCAGGTACTGTTTTCTCTCACTTGGCAAGCTGCGCACACAATCGCAGTGTTGTACAGCTTGTTTCATCACCTTTGCGAACTTGCCGCTCTCTGCGGCTCCCGGAGACGAAGAAGCTGCTTCTTCGCGCAAAGACGATTCTGCCGCTCACAGTGCTCTGCAGTGTGTGTCTTCTGCCGAAAGAGGCCGGGGAGCTGTGCTTAGCTCTGCAGAGTACCGTACCTTCGTCTTTAGCGTCTCTTCTCGTCTACATCTTAGCAAAAAGCTTTTCCACTCTGTCTGGCAAGGAGAAACTGTGCCAGCACAAAAATCATCTCCCATCGTGTTCTAGAGGCTGCACGGAGGTCTGCCGAATGTTTTGCAAGAAGAGAAAGAAAGTTGTCCAAAACAGCTTGCAATCGAATGTTCATGTGAATAGAAAAGGCAGGAGAGTTGTCAGGTACTGTTTTCTCTCAGTTGGTAAGCTGCGCACACAATCGCAGTGTTGTACAGCTTGTTTCATCACCTTTGCGAACTTGCCGCTCTCTGCGGCTCCCGGAGACGAAGAAGCTGCTTCTTCGCGCAAAGACGATTCTGCCGCTCACAGTGCTCTGCGGTGTGTGTCTTCTGCCGAAAGTGGCCCGGGAGCGGTGCTTAGCTCTGCCGAGCACCGTACCTTCGTCTTTAGCGTCTCTTCTCGTCTACATCTTAGCAAAAAGCTTTTCCACTGTGTCTGGCAAGGAGAAACTGTGCCAGCACAGAAAACATCTCCCATCGTGTTCTAGAGGCTGCACGGAGGTCTGCCGAGTGTTTTGCAAGAAGAGAAAGAAAGTTGTCCAAAACAGCTTGCAATCGAATGTTCATGTGATTAGAAAAGGCAGGAGAGTGGTCAGGTACTGTTTTCTCTCACTTGGCAAGCTGCGCACACAATCGCAGTGTTGTACAGCTTGTTTCATCACCTTTGCGAACTTGCCGCTCTCTCCGGCTCCCGGAGACGAAGAAGCTGCTTCTTCGCGCAAAGACCATTCTGCCGCTCACAGTGCTCTGCAGTGTGTGTCTTCTGCCGAAAGAGGCCCGGGAGCTGTGCTTAGCTCTGCAGAGCACCGTACCTTCGTCTTTAGCGTCTCTTCTCGTCTACATCTTAGCAAAAAGCTTTTCCACTGTGTCTGGCAAGGAGAAACTGTGCCAGCACAAAAATCATCTCCCATCGTGTTCTAGAGGCTGCACGGAGGTCTGCCCAGTGTTTTGCAAGAAGAGAAAGAAAGTTGTCCAAAACAGCTTGCAATCGAATGTTCATGTGATTAGAAAAGGCAGGAGAGTGGTCAGGTACTGTTTTCTCTCAGTTGGCAAGCTGCGCACACAATCGCATTGTTGTACAGCTTGTTTCATCACCTTTGCGAAGCTGCCGCTCTCTCCGGCTCCCGGAGACGAAGTAGCTGCTTCTTCGCGCAAAGACGATTCTGCCGCTCACAGTGCTCTGCAGTGTGTGTCTTCTGCCGAAAGTGGCCCGGGAGCGGTTCTTAGCTCTGCAGAGCACCGTACCTTCGTCTTTAGCGTCTCTTCTCGTCTACATCTTAGCAAAAAGCTTTTCCACTCTGTCTGGCAAGGAGAAACTGTGCCAGCACAAGAATGATCTCCCATCGTGTTCTAGAGGCTGCACGGAGGTCTGCCGAGTGTTTTGCAAGAAGAGAAAGAAAGTTGTCCAAAACAGCTTGCAATCGAATGCTCATGTGAATAGAAAAGGCAGGAGAGTGGTCAGGTACTGTTTTCTCTCAGTTGGCAAGCTGCGCGCACAATCGCAGTGTTGTACAGCTTGTTTCATCACCTTTGCGAACTTGCCGCTCTCTGCGGCTCCCGGAGACGAAGAAGCTGCTTCTTCGCGCAAAGACGATTCTGCCGCTCACAGTGCTCTGCAGTGTGTGTCTTCTGCCGAAAGTGGCCCGGGAGCGGTTCTTAGCTCTGCAGAGCACCGTACCTTCGTCTTTAGCGTCTCTTCTCGTCTACATCTTAGCAAAAAGCTTTTCCACTGTGTCTGGCAAGGAGAAACTGTGCCAGCACAAAAATCATCTCCCATCGTGTTCTAGAGGCTGCACGGAGGTCTGCCGAGTGTTTTGCAAGAAGAGAAAGAAAGTTGTCCAAAACAGCTTGCAATCGAATGTTCATGTGAATAGAAAAGGCAGGAGAGTGGTCAGGTACTGTTTTCTCTCAGTTGGCAAGCTGCGCACACAATCGCAGTGTTGTACAGCTTGTTTCATCACCTTTGCGAACTTGCCGCTCTCTCCGGCTCCCGGAGACGAAGAAGCTGCTTCTTCGCGCAAAGACCATTCTGCCGCTCACAGTGCTCTGCGGTGTGTGTCTTCTGCCGAAAGTGGCCCGGGAGCGGTTCTTAGCTCTGCAGAGCACCGTACTTTCGTCTTTAGCGTCTCTTCTCGTCTACATCTTAGCAAAAAGCTTTTCCACTCTGTCTGGCAAGGAGAAACTGTGCCAGCACAGAAAACATCTCCCATCGTGTTCTAGAGGCTGCACGGAGGTCTGCCGAGTGTTTTGCAAGAAGAGAAAGAAAGTTGTCCAAAACAGCTTGCAATCGAATGTTCATGTGAATAGAAAAGGCAGGAGAGTGGTCAGGTACTGTTTTCTCTCACTTGGCAAGCTGCCCACACAATCGCATTGTTGTACAGCTTGTTTCATCACCTTTGCGAACTTGCCGCTCTCTCCGGCTCCCGGAGACGAAGAAGCTGCTTCTTCCCGCAAAGACGATTCTGCCGCTCACAGTGCTCTGCAGTGTGTGTCTTCTGCCGAAAGTGGCCCGGGAGCTGTGCTTAGCTCTGCAGAGCACCGTACCTTCGTCTTTAGCGTCTCTTCTCGTCTACATCTTAGCAAAAAGCTTTTCCACTGTGTCTGGCAAGGAGAAACTGTGCCAGCACAAAAATCATCTCCCATCGTGTTCTAGAGGCTGCACGGAGGTCTGCCGAGTGTTTTGCAAGAAGAGAAAGAAAGTTGTCCAAAACAGCTTGCAATCGAATGTTCATGTGATTAGAAAAGGCAGGAGAGTGGTCAGGTACTGTTTTCTCTCACTTGGCAAGCTGCGCACACAATCGCAGTGTTGTACAGCTTGTTTCATCACCTTTGCGAACTTGCCGCTCTCTCCGGCTCCCGGAGACGAAGAAGCTGCTTCTTCGCGCAAAGACGATTCTGCCGCTCACAGTGCTCTGCAGTGTGTGTCTTCTGCCGAAAGAGGCCGGGGAGCTGTGCTTAGCTCTGCAGAGTACCGTACCTTCGTCTTTAGCGTCTCTTCTCGTCTACATCTTAGCAAAAAGCTTTTCCACTGTGTCTGGCAAGGAGAAACTGTGCCAGCACAGAAAACATCTCCCATCGTGTTCTAGAGGCTGCACGGAGGTCTGCCGAGTGTTTTGCAAGAAGAGAAAGAAAGTTGTCCAAAACAGCTTGCAATCGAATGTTCATGTGAATAGAAAAGGCAGGAGAGTGGACAGGTACTGTTTTCTCTCAGTTGGCAAGCTGCGCACACAATCGCAGTGTTGTACAGCTTGTTTCATCACCTTTGCGAACTTGCCGCTCTCTCCGGCTCCCGGAGACGAAGAAGCTGCTTCTTCGCGCAAAGACCATTCTGCCGCTCACAGTGCTCTGCAGTGTGTGTCTTCTGCCGAAAGAGGCCCGGGAGCTGTGCTTAGACCTGCAGAGCACCGTACCTTCGTCTTTAGCGTCTCTTCTCGTCTACATCTTAGCAAAAAGCTTTTCCACTGTGTCTGGCACGGAGAAACTGTGCCAGCACAAAAATCTTCTCCCACCGTGTTCTAGAGGCTGCACGGAGGTCTGCCGAGTGTTTTGCAAGAAGAGAAAGAAAGTTGTCCAAAACAGCTTGCAATCGAATGTTCATGTGATTAGAAAAGGCAGGAGAGTGGTCAGGTACTGTTTTCTCTCACTTGGCAAGCTGCGCACACAATCGCATTGTTGTACAGCTTGTTTCATCACCTTTGCGAAGCTGCCGCTCTCTCCGGCTCCCGGAGACGAAGTAGCTGCTTCTTCGCGCAAAGACGATTCTGCCGCTCACAGTGCTCTGCAGTGTGTGTCTTCTGCCGAAAGTGGCCCGGGAGCTGTGCTTAGCTCTGCAGAGCACCGTACCTTCGTCTTTAGCGTCTCTTCTCGTCTACATCTTAGCAAAAAGCTTTTCCACTCTGTCTGGCAAGGAGAAACTGTGCCAGCACAAAAATCATCTCCCATCGTGTTCTAGAGGATGCACGGAGGTCTGCCGAGTGTTTTGCAAGAAGAGAAAGAAAGTTGTCCAAAACAGCTTGCAATCGAATGTTCATGTGAATAGAAAAGGCAGGAGAGTGGTCAGGTACTGTTTTCTCTCAGTTGGCAAGCTGCGCACACAATCGCAGTGTTGTACAGCTTGTTTCATCACCTTTGCGAACTTGCCGCTCTCTGCGGCTCCCGGAGACGAAGAAGCTGCTTCTTCGCGCAAAGACGATTCTGCCGCTCACAGTGCTCTGCAGTGTGTGTCTTCTGCCGAAAGTGGCCCGGGAGCGGTTCTTAGCTCTGCAGAGCACCGTACCTTCGTTTTTAGCGTCTCTTCTCGTCTACATCTTAGCAAAAAGCTTTTCCACTCTGTCTGGCAAGGAGAAACTGTGCCAGCACAAAAATCATCTCCCATCGTGTTCTACAGGCTGCACGGAGGTCTGCCGAGTGTTTTGCAAGAAGAGAAAGAAAGTTGTCCAAAACAACTTGCAATCGAATGTTCATGTGAATAGAAAAGGCAGGAGAGTGGTCAGGTACTGTTTTCTCTCACTTGGCAAGCTGCGCACACAATCGCAGTGTTGTACAGCTTGTTTCATCACCTTTGCGAACTTGCCGCTCTCTGCGGCTCCCGGAGACGAAGAAGCTGCTTCTTCGCGCAAAGACGATTCTGCCGCTCACAGTGCTCTGCGGTGTGTGTCTTCTGCCGAAAGTGGCCCGGGAGCGGGTCTTAGCTCTGCAGACCACCGTACCTTCGTCTTTAGCCTCTCTTCTCGTCTACATCTTAGCAAAAAGCTTTTCCACTGTGTCTGGCAAGGAGAAACTGTGCCTGCACAGAAAACATCTCCCATCGTGTTCTAGAGGCTGCACGGAGGTCTGCCGAGTGTTTTGCAAGAAGAGAAAGAAAGTTGTCCAAAACAGCTTGCAATCGAATGTTCATGTGAATAGAAAAGGCAGGAGAGTGGTCAGGTACTGTTTTCTCTCAGTTGGCAAGCTGCGCACACAATCGCAGTGTTGTACAGCTTGTTTCATCACCTTTGCGAACTTGCCGCTCTCTGTGGCTCCCGGAGACGAAGAAGCTGCTTCTTCGCGCAAAGACGATTCTGCCGCTCACAGTGCTCTGCTGTGTGTGTCTTCTGCCGAAAGTGGTCCGGGAGCGTTTCTTAGCTCTGCAGAGCACCGTACCTTCGTCTTTAGCGTCTCTTCTCGTCTACATCTTAGCAAAAAGCTTTTCCACTCTGTCTGGCAAGGAGAAACTGTGCCAGCACAAAAATCATCTCCCATCGTGTTCTAGAGGCTGCACGGAGGTCTGCCGAGTGTTTTGCAAGAAGAGAAAGAAAGTTGTCCAAAACAGCTTGCAATCGAATGTTCATGTGAATAGAAAAGGCAGGAGAGTGGTCAGGTACTGTTTTCTCTCAGTTGGCAAGCTGCGCACACAATCGCAGTGTTGTACAGCTTGTTTCATCACCTTTGCGAACTTGCCGCTCTCTCCGGCTCCCGGAGACGAAGAAGCTGCTTCTTCGCGCAAAGACGATTCTGCCGCTCACAGTGCTCTGCGGTGTGTGTCTTCTGCCGAAAGTGGCCCGGGAGCGGTTCTTAGCTCTGCCGAGCACCGTACCTTCGTCTTTAGCGTCTCTTCTCGTCTACATCTTAGCAAAAAGCTTTTCCACTGTGTCTGGCAAGGAGAAACTGTGCCAGCACAGAAAACATCTCCCATCGTGTTCTAGAGGCTGCACGGAGGTCTGCCGAGTGTTTTGCAAGAAGAGAAAGAAAGTTGTCCAAAACAGCTTGCAATCGAATGTTCATGTGAATAGAAAAGGCAGGAGAGTGGTCAGGTACTGTTTTCTCTCAGTTGGCAAGCTGCGCACACAATCGCAGTGTTGTACAGCTTGTTTCATCACCTTTGCGAACTTGCCGCTCTCTCCGGCTCCCGGAGACGAAGAAGCTGCTTCTTCGCGCAAAGACGATTCTGCCGCTCACAGTGCTCTGCGGTGTGTGTCTTCTGCCGAAAGAGGCCGGGTAGCTGTGCTTAGCTCTGCAGAGTACCGTACCTTCGTCTTTAGCGTCTCTTCTCGTCTACATCTTAGCAAAAAGCTTTTCCACTCTGTCTGGCAAGGAGAAACTGTGCCAGCACAGAAAACATCTCCCATCGTGTTCTAGAGGCTGCACGGAGGTCTGCCGAGTGTTTTGCAAGAAGAGAAAGAAAGTTGTCCAAAACAGCTTGCAATCGAATGTTCATGTGAATAGAAAAGGCAGGAGAGTGGTCAGGTACTGTTTTCTCTCAGTTGGCAAGCTGCGCACACAATCGCAGTGTTGTACAGCTTGTTTCATCACCTTTGCGAACTTGCCGCTCTCTCCGGCTCCCGGAGACGAAGAAGCTGCTTCTTCGCGCAAAGACGATTCTGCCGCTCACAGTGCTCTGCAGTGTGTGTCTTCTGCCGAAAGTGGCCCGGGAGCGGTTCTTAGCTCTGCAGAGCACCGTACCTTCGTCTTTAGCGTCTCTTCTCGTCTACATCTTTGCAAAAAGCTTTTCCACTCTGTCTGGCAAGGAGAAACTGTGCCAGCATAAAAATCATCTCCCATCGTGTTCTAGAGGCTGCACGGAGGTTTGCCGAGTGTTTTGCAAGAAGAGAAAGAAAGTTGTCCAAAACAGCTTGCAATCGAATGTTCATGTGAATAGAAAAGGCAGGAGAGTGGTCAGGTACTGTTTTCTCTCAGTTGGCAAGCTGCGCACACAATCGCAGTGTTGTACAGCTTGTTTCATCACCTTTGCGAACTTGCCGCTCTCTCCGGCTCCCGGAGACGAAGAAGCTGCTTCTTCGCGCAAAGACGATTCTGCCGCTCACAGTGCTCTGCAGTGTGTGTCTTCTGCCGAAAGTGGCCCGGGAGCGGTTCTTAGCTCTGCAGAGCACCGTACCTTCGTTTTTAGCGTCTCTTCTCGTCTACATCTTAGCAAAAAGCTTTTCCACTGTTTGTGGCAAGGAGAAACTGTGCCAGCACAAAAATCATCTCCCATCGTGTTCTAGAGGCTGCACGGAGGTCTGCCGAGTGTTTTGCAAGAAGAGAAAGAAAGTTGTCCAAAACAGCTTGCAATCGAATGTTCATGTGAATAGAAAAGGCAGGAGAGTGGTCAAATACTGTTTTCTCTCACTTGGCAAGCTGCGCACACAATCGCAGTGTTGTACAGCTTGTTTCATCACCTTTGCGAACTTGCCGCTCTCTGCGGCTCCCGGAGACGAAGAAGCTGCTTCTTCGCGCAAAGACGATTCTGCCGCTCACAGTGCTCTGCGGTGTGTGTCTTCTGCCGAAAGTGGCCCGGGAGCGGTTCTTAGCTCTGCAGAGCACCGTACCTTCGTCTTTAGCGTCTCTTCTCGTCTACATCTTAGCAAAAAGCTTTTCCACTGTGTCTGGCAAGGAGAAACTGTGCCAGCACAGAAAACATCTCCCATCGTGTTCTAGAGGCTGCACGGAGGTCTGCCGAGTGTTTTGCAAGAAGAGAAAGAAAGTTGTCCAAAACAGCTTGCAATCGAATGTTCATGTGAATAGAAAAGGCAGGAGAGTGGTCAGGTACTGTTTTCTCTCACTTGGCAAGCTGCGCACACAATCGCAGTGTTGTACAGCTTGTTTCATCACCTTTGCGAACTTGCCGCTCTCTGCGGCTCCCGGAGACGAAGAAGCTGCTTCTTCGCGCAGAGACGATTCTGCCGCTCACAGTGCTCTGCAGTGTGTGTCTTCTGCCGAAAGTGGCCCGGGAGCGGTGCTTAGCTCTGCAGAGCACCGTACCTTCGTCTTTAGCGTCTCTTCTCGTCTACATCTTAGCAAAAAGCTTTTCCACTCTGTCTGGCAAGGAGAAACTGTGCCAGCACAAAAATCATCTCCCATCGTGTTCTACAGGCTGCACGGAGGTCTGCCGAGTGTTTTGCAAGAAGAGAAAGAAAGTTGTCCAAAACAGCTTGCAATCGAATGTTCATGTGAATAGAAAAGGCAGGAGAGTGGTCAGGTACTGTTTTCTCTCAGTTGGCAAGCTGCGCACACAATCGCAGTGTTGTACAGCTTGTTTCATCACCTTTGCGAACTTGCCGCTCTCTCCGGCTCCCGGAGACGAAGAAGCTGCTTCTTCGCGCAAAGACCATTCTGCCGCTCACAGTGCTCTGCGGTGTGTGTCTTCTGCCGAAAGTGGCCCGGGAGCGGTTCTTAGCTCTGCAGAGCACCGTACTTTCGTCTTTAGCGTCTCTTCTCGTCTACATCTTAGCAAAAAGCTTTTCCACTCTGTCTGGCAAGGAGAAACTGTGCCAGCACAGAAAAAATCTCCCATCGTGTTCTAGAGGCTGCACGGAGGTCTGCCGAGTGTTTTGCAAGAAGAGAAAGAAAGTTGTCCAAAACAGCTTGCAATCGAATGTTCATGTGAATAGAAAAGGCAGGAGAGTGGTCAGGTACTGTTTTCTCTCACTTGGCAAGCTGCCCACACAATCGCATTGTTGTACAGCTTGTTTCATCACCTTTGCGAACTTGCCGCTCTCTCCGGCTCCCGGAGACGAAGAAGCTGCTTCTTCCCGCAAAGACGATTCTGCCGCTCACAGTGCTCTGCAGTGTGTGTCTTCTGCCGAAAGTGGCCCGGGAGCTGTGCTTAGCTCTGCAGAGCACCGTACCTTCGTCTTTAGCGTCTCTTCTCGTCTACATCTTAGCAAAAAGCTTTTCCACTGTGTCTGGCAAGGAGAAACTGTGCCAGCACAAAAATCATCTCCCATCGTGTTCTAGAGGCTGCACGGAGGTCTGCCGAGTGTTTTGCAAGAAGAGAAAGAAAGTTGTCCTAAACAGCTTGCAATCGAATGTTCATGTGATTAGAAAAGGCAGGAGAGTGGTCAGGTACTGTTTTCTCTCACTTGGCAAGCTGCGCACACAATCGCAGTGTTGTACAGCTTGTTTCATCACCTTTGCGAACTTGCCGGTCTCTCCGGCTCCCGGAGACGAAGAAGCTGCTTCTTCGCGCAAAGACGATTCTGCCGCTCACAGTGCTCTGCAGTGTGTGTCTTCTGCCGAAAGAGGCCGGGGAGCTGTGCTTAGCTCTGCAGAGTACCGTACCTTCGTCTTTAGCGTCTCTTCTCGTCTACATCTTAGCAAAAAGCTTTTCCACTGTGTCTGGCAAGGAGAAACTGTGCCAGCACAGAAAACATCTCCCATCGTGTTCTAGAGGCTGCACGGAGGTCTGCCGAGTGTTTTGCAAGAAGAGAAAGAAAGTTGTCCAAAACAGCTTGCAATCGAATGTTCATGTGAATAGAAAAGGCAGGAGAGTGGACAGGTACTGTTTTCTCTCAGTTGGCAAGCTGCGCACACAATCGCAGTGTTGTACAGCTTGTTTCATCACCTTTGCGAACTTGCCGCTCTCTCCGGCTCCCGGAGACGAAGAAGCTGCTTCTTCGCGCAAAGACCATTCTGCCGCTCACAGTGCTCTGCAGTGTGTGTCTTCTGCCGAAAGAGGCCCGGGAGCTGTGCTTAGACCTGCAGAGCACCGTACCTTCGTCTTTAGCGTCTCTTCTCGTCTACATCTTAGCAAAAAGCTTTTCCACTGTGTCTGGCACGGAGAAACTGTGCCAGCACAAAAATCTTCTCCCATCGTGTTCTAGAGGCTGCACGGAGGTCTGCCGAGTGTTTTGCAAGAAGAGAAAGAAAGTTGTCCAAAACAGCTTGCAATCGAATGTTCATGTGATTAGAAAAGGCAGGAGAGTGGTCAGGTACTGTTTTCTCTCACTTGGCAAGCTGCGCACACAATCGCAGTGTTGTACAGCTTGTTTCATCACCTTTGCGAAGCTGCCGCTCTCTCCGGCTCCCGGAGACGAAGTAGCTGCTTCTTCGCGCAAAGACGATTCTGCCGCTCACAGTGCTCTGCAGTGTGTGTCTTCTGCCGAAAGTGGCCCGGGAGCTGTGCTTAGCTCTGCAGAGCACCGTACCTTCGTCTTTAGCGTCTCTTCTCGTCTACATCTTAGCAAAAAGCTTTTCCACTCTGTCTGGCAAGGAGAAACTGTGCCAGCACAAAAATCATCTCCCATCGTGTTCTAGAGGATGCACGGAGGTCTGCCGAGTGTTTTGCAAGAAGAGAAAGAAAGTTGTCCAAAACAGCTTGCAATCGAATGTTCATGTGAATAGAAAAGGCAGGAGAGTGGTCAGGTACTGTTTTCTCTCAGTTGGCAAGCTGCGCACACAATCGCAGTGTTGTACAGCTTGTTTCATCACCTTTGCGAACTTGCCGCTCTCTGCGGCTCCCGGAGACGAAGAAGCTGCTTCTTCGCGCAAAGACGATTCTGCCGCTCACAGTGCTCTGCAGTGTGTGTCTTCTGCCGAAAGTGGCCCGGGAGCGGTTCTTAGCTCTGCAGAGCACCGTACCTTCGTTTTTAGCGTCTCTTCTCGTCTACATCTTAGCAAAAAGCTTTTCCACTCTGTCTGGCAAGGAGAAACTGTGCCAGCACAAAAATCATCTCCCATCGTGTTCTACAGGCTGCACGGAGGTCTGCCGAGTGTTTTGCAAGAAGAGAAAGAAAGTTGTCCAAAACAACTTGCAATCGAATGTTCATGTGAATAGAAAAGGCAGGAGAGTGGTCAGGTACTGTTTTCTCTCACTTGGCAAGCTGCGCACACAATCGCAGTGTTGTACAGCTTGTTTCATCACCTTTGCGAACTTGCCGCTCTCTGCGGCTCCCGGAGACGAAGAAGCTGCTTCTTCGCGCAAAGACGATTCTGCCGCTCACAGTGCTCTGCGGTGTGTGTCTTCTGCCGAAAGTGGCCCGGGAGCGGTTCTTAGCTCTGCAGACCACCGTACCTTCGTCTTTAGCCTCTCTTCTCGTCTACATCTTAGCAAAAAGCTTTTCCACTGTGTCTGGCAAGGAGAAACTGTGCCTGCACAGAAAACATCTCCCATCGTGTTCTAGAGGCTGCACGGAGGTCTGCCGAGTGTTTTGCAAGAAGAGAAAGAAAGTTGTCCAAAACAGCTTGCAATCGAATGTTCATGTGAATAGAAAAGGCAGGAGAGTGGTCAGGTACTGTTTTCTCTCAGTTGGCAAGCTGCGCACACAATCGCAGTGTTGTACAGCTTGTTTCATCACCTTTGCGAACTTGCCGCTCTCTGTGGCTCCCGGAGACGAAGAAGCTGCTTCTTCGCGCAAAGACGATTCTGCCGCTCACAGTGCTCTGCTGTGTGTGTCTTCTGCCGAAAGTGGTCCGGGAGCGTTTCTTAGCTCTGCAGAGCACCGTACCTTCGTCTTTAGCGTCTCTTCTCGTCTACATCTTAGCAAAAAGCTTTTCCACTCTGTCTGGCAAGGAGAAACTGTGCCAGCACAAAAATCATCTCCCATCGTGTTCTACAGGCTGCACGGAGGTCTGCCGAGTGTTTTGCAAGAAGAGAAAGAAAGTTGTCCAAAACAGCTTGCAATCGAATGTTCATGTGAATAGAAAAGGCAGGAGAGTGGTCAGGTACTGTTTTCTCTCAGTTGGCAAGCTGCGCACACAATCGCAGTGTTGTACAGCTTGTTTCATCACCTTTGCGAACTTGCCGCTCTCTCCGGCTCCCGGAGACGAAGAAGCTGCTTCTTCGCGCAAAGACCATTCTGCCGCTCACAGTGCTCTGCAGTGTGTGTCTTCTGCCGAAAGTGGCCCGGGAGCGGTGCTTAGCTCTGCAGAGCACCGTACCTTCGTCTTTAGCCTCTCTTCTCGTCTACATCTTAGCAAAAAGCTTTTCCACTCTGTCTGGCAAGGAGAAACTGTGCCAGCACAAAAATCATCTCCCATCGTGTTCTAGAGGCTGCACGGAGGTCTGCCGAGTGTTTTGCAAGAAGAGAAAGAAAGTCGTCCAAAACAGCTTGCAATCGAATGTTCATGTGAATAGAAAAGGCAGGAGAGTGGTCAGGTACTGTTTTCTCTCAGTTGGCAAGCTGCGCACACAATCGCAGTGTTGTACAGCTTGTTTCATCACCTTTGCGAACTTGCCGCTCTCTCCGGCTCCCGGAGACGAAGAAGCTGCTTCTTCGCGCAAAGACGATTCTGCCGCTCACAGTGCTCTGCGGTGTGCGCCTTCTGCCGAAAGAGGCCTGGGAGCTGTGCTTAGCTCTGCAGAGTACCGTACCTTCGTCTTTAGCCTCTCTTCTCGTCTACATCTTAGCAAAAAGCTTTTCCACTGTGTCTGGCAAGGAGAAACTGTGCCAGCACAGAAAACATCTCCCATCGTGTTCTAGAGGCTGCACGGAGGTCTGCCGAGTGTTTTGCAAGAAGAGAAAGAAAGTTGTCCAAAACAGCTTGCAATCGAATGTTCATGTGAATAGAAAAGGCAGGAGAGTGGACAGGTACTGTTTTCTCTCACTTGGCAAGCTGCGCACACAATCGCAGTGTTGTACAGCTTGTTTCATCACCTTTGCGAACTTGCCGCTCTCTCCGGCTCCCGGAGACGAAGAAGCTGCTTCTTCGCGCAAAGACCATTCTGCCGCTCACAGTGCTCTGCGGTGTGCGCCTTCTGCCGAAAGAGGCCGGGGAGCTGTGCTTAGCTCTGCAGAGTACCGTACCTTCGTCTTTAGCGTCTCTTCTCGTCTACATCTTAGCAAAAAGCTTTTCCACTGTGTCTGGCAAGGAGAAACTGTGCCAGCACAGAAAACATCTTCCATCGTGTTCTAGAGGCTGCACGGAGGTCTGCCGAGTGTTTTGCAAGAAGAGAAAGAAAGTTGTCCAAAACAGCTTGCATTCGAATGTTCATGTGAATAGAAAAGGCAGGAGAGTGGTCAGGTACTGTTTTCTCTCACTTGGCAAGCTGCGCACACAATCGCAGTGTTGTACAGCTTGTTTCATCACCTTTGCGAACTTGCCGCTCTCTCCGGCTCCCGGAGACGAAGAAGCTGCTTCTTCGCGCAAAGACGATTCTGCCGCTCACAGTGCTCTGCAGTGTGTGTCTTCTGCCGAAAGAGGCCGGGGAGCTGTGCTTAGCTATGCAGAGCACCGTACCTTCGTCTTTAGCGTCTCTTCTCGTCTACATCTTAGCAAAAAGCTTTTCCACTGTGTCTGGCAAGGAGAAACTGTGCCAGCACAGAAAACATCTCCCATCGTGTTCTAGAGGCTGCACGGAGGTCTGCCGAGTGTTTTGCAAGAAGAGAAAGAAAGTTGTCCTAAACAGCTTGCAATCGAATGTTCATGTGAATAGAAAAGGCAGGAGAGTGGTCAGGTACTGTTTTCTCTCAGTTGGCAAGCTGCGCACACAATCGCAGTGTTGTACAGCTTGTTTCATCACCTTTGCGAACTTGCCGCTCTCTGCGGCTCCCGGAGACGAAGAAGCTGCTTCTTCGCGCAGAGACGATTCTGCCGCTCACAGTGCTCTGCAGAGTGTGTCTTCTGCCGAAAGTGGCCCGGGAGCGGTGCTTAGCTCTGCAGAGCACCGTACCTTCGTCATTAGCGTCTCTTCTCGTCTACATCTTAGCAAAAAGCTTTTCCACTCTGTCTGGCAAGGAGAAACTGTGCCAGCACAAAAAACATCTCCCATCGTGTTCTAGAGGCTGCACGGAGGTCTGCCGAGTGTTTTGCAAGAAGAGAAAGAAAGTTGTCCAAAACAGCTTGCAATCGAATGTTCATGTGAATAGAAAAGGCAGGAGAGTGGTCAGGTACTGTTTTCTCTCACTTGGCAAGCTGCGCACACAATCGCAGTGTTGTACAGCTTGTTTCATCACCTTTGCGAACTTGCCGCTCTCTCCGGCTCCCGGAGACGAAGAAGCTGCTTCTTCGCGCAAAGACCATTCTGCCGCTCACAGTGCTCTGCGGTGTGCGCCTTCTGCCGAAAGAGGCCCGGGAGCTGTGCTTAGCTCTGCAGAGCACCGTACCTTCGTTTTTAGCGTCTCTTCTCGTCTACATCTTAGCAAAAAGCTTTTCCACTCTGTCTGGCAAGGAGAAACTGTGCCAGCACAGAAAACATCTCCCATCGTGTTCTAGAGGCTGCACGGAGGTCTGCCGAGTGTTTTGCAAGAAGAGAAAGAAAGTTGTCCAAAACAGCTTGCAATCGAATGTTCATGTGAATAGAAAAGGCAGGAGAGTTGTCAGGTACTGTTTTCTCTCAGTTGGCAAGCTGCGCACACAATCGCAGTGTTGTACAGCTTGTTTCATCACCTTTGCGAACTTGCCGCTCTCTGTGGCTCCCGGAGACGAAGAAGCTGCTTCTTCGCGCAAAGACGATTCTGCCGCTCACAGTGCTCTGCAGTGTGTGTCTTCTGCCGAAAGTGGCCCGGGAGCGGTTCTTAGCTCTGCAGAGCACCGTACCTTCGTCTTTAGCGTCTCTTCTCGTCTACATCTTAGCAAAAAGCTTTTCCACTGTGTCTGGCAAGGAGAAACTGTGCCTGCACAGAAAACATCTCCCTTCGTGTTCTAGAGGCTGCACGGAGGTCTGCCGAGTGTTTTGCAAGAAGAGAAAGAAAGTTGTCCAAAACAGCTTGCAATCGAATGTTCATGTGAATAGAAAAGGCAGTAGAGTGGTCAGGTACTGTTTTCTCTCACTTGGCAAGCTGCGCACACAATCGCAGTGTTGTACAGCTTGTTTCATCACCTTTGCGAACTTGCCGCTCTCTCCGGCTCCCGGAGACGAAGAAGCTGCTTCTTCGCGCAAAGACGATTCTGCCGCTCACAGTGCTCTGCGGTGTGCGCCTTCTGCCGAAAGAGGCCGGGGAGCTGTGCGTAGCTCTGCAGAGCACCGTACCTTCGTCTTTAGCGTCTCTTCTCGTCTACATCTCAGCAAAAAGCTTTTCCACTCTGTCTGGCAAGGAGAAACTGTGCCAGCACAGAAAACATCTCCCATCGTGTTCTAGAGGCTGCACGGAGGTCTGCCGAGTGTTTTGCAAGAAGAGAAAGAAAGTTGTCCAAAACAGCTTGCAATCGAATGTTCATGTGAATAGAAAAGGCAGGAGAGTGGTCAGGTACTGTTTTCTCTCAGTTGGTAAGCTGCGCACACAATCGCAGTGTTGTACAGCTTGTTTCATCACCTTTGCGAACTTGCCGCTCTCTCCGGCTCCCGGAGACGAAGAAGCTGCTTCTTCGCGCAAAGACGATTCTGCCGCTCACAGTGCTCTGCGGTGTGTGTCTTCTGCCGAAAGTGGCCCGGGAGCGGTTCTTAGCTCTGCCGAGCACCGTACCTTCGTCTTTAGCCTCTCTTCTCGTCTACATCTTAGCAAAAAGCTTTTCCACTGTGTCTGGCAAGGAGAAACTGTGCCAGAACAGAAAACATCTCCCATCGTGTTCTAGAGGCTGCACGGAGGTCTGCCGAGTGTTTTGCAAGAAGAAAGTTTTCCAAAACAGCTTGCAATCGAATGTTCATGTGAATAGAAAAGTCAGGAGAGTGGTCAGGTACTGTTTTCTCTCACTTGGCAAGCTGCGCACACAATCTCAGTGTTGTACAGCTTGTTTCATCACCTTTGCGAACTTGCCGCTCTCTGCGGCTCCCGGAGACGAAGAAGCTGCTTCTTCGCGCAAAGACGATTCTGCCGCTCACAGTGCTCAGCAGTGTGTGTCTTCTGCCGAAAGAGGCCGGGGAGCTGTGCTTAGCTCTGCAGAGCACCGTACCTTCGTCTTTAGCGTCTCTTCTCGTCTACATCTTAGCAAAAAGCTTTTCCACTCTGTCTGGCAAGGAGAAACTGTGCCAGCACAAAAATCATCTCCCATCGTGTTCTAGAGGCTGCACGGAGGTCTGCCGAATGTTTTGCAAGAAGAGAAAGAAAGTTGTCCAAAACAGCTTGCAATCGAATGTTCATGTGAATAGAAAAGGCAGGAGAGTTGTCAGGTACTGTTTTCTCTCAGTTGGTAAGCTGCGCACACAATCGCAGTGTTGTACAGCTTGTTTCATCACCTTTGCGAACTTGCCGCTCTCTGCGGCTCCCGGAGACGAAGAAGCTGCTTCTTCGCGCAAAGACGATTCTGCCGCTCACAGTGCTCTGCGGTGTGTGTCTTCTGCCGAAAGTGGCCCGGGAGCGGTGCTTAGCTCTGCCGAGCACCGTACCTTCGTCTTTAGCGTCTCTTCTCGTCTACATCTTAGCAAAAAGCTTTTCCACTGTGTCTGGCAAGGAGAAACTGGGCCAGCAAGGAAAACATCTCCCATCGTGTTCTAGAGGCTGCACGGAGGTCTGCCGAGTGTTTTGCAAGAAGAGAAAGAAAGTTGTCCTAAACAGCTTGCAATCGAATGTTCATGTGATTAGAAAAGGCAGGAGAGTGGTCAGGTACTGTTTTCTCTCAGTTGGCAAGCTGCGCACACAATCGCAGTGTTGTACAGCTTGTTTCATCACCTTTGCGAACTTGCCGCTCTCTCCGGCTCCCGGAGACGAAGAAGCTGCTTCTTCGCGCAAAGACCATTCTGCCGCTCACAGTGCTCTGCGGTGTGTGTCTTCTGCCGAAAGTGGCCCGGGAGCGGTTCTTAGCTCTGCAGAGCACCGTACCTTCGTCTTTAGCGTCTCTTCTCGTCTACATCTTAGCAAAAAGCTTTTCCACTGTGTCTGGCAAGGAGAAACTGTGCCAGCACAGAAAACATCTCCCATCGTGTTCTAGAGGCTGCACGGAGGTCTGCCGAGTGTTTTGCAAGAAGAGAAAGAAAGTTGTCCTAAACAGCTTGCAATCGAATGTTCATGTGAATAGAAAAGGCAGGAGAGTGGTCAGGTACTGTTTTCTCTCAGTTGGCAAGCTGCGCACACAATCGCAGTGTTGTACAGCTTGTTTCATCACCTTTGCGAACTTGCCGCTCTCTGCGGCTCCCGGAGACGAAGAAGCTGCTTCTTCGCGCAGAGACGATTCTGCCGCTCACAGTGCTCTGCAGAGTGTGTCTTCTGCCGAAAGTGGCCCGGGAGCGGTGCTTAGCTCTGCAGAGCACCGTACCTTCGTCATTAGCGTCTCTTCTCGTCTACATCTTAGCAAAAAGCTTTTCCACTCTGTCTGGCAAGGAGAAACTGTGCCAGCACAAAAAACATCTCCCATCGTGTTCTAGAGGCTGCACGGAGGTCTGCCGAGTGTTTTGCAAGAAGAGAAAGAAAGTTGTCCAAAACAGCTTGCAATCGAATGTTCATGTGAATAGAAAAGGCAGGAGAGTGGTCAGGTACTGTTTTCTCTCACTTGGCAAGCTGCGCACACAATCGCAGTGTTGTACAGCTTGTTTCATCACCTTTGCGAACTTGCCGCTCTCTCCGGCTCCCGGAGACGAAGAAGCTGCTTCTTCGCGCAAAGACCATTCTGCCGCTCACAGTGCTCTGCGGTGTGCGCCTTCTGCCGAAAGAGGCCCGGGAGCTGTGCTTAGCTCTGCAGAGCACCGTACCTTCGTCTTTAGCGTCTCTTCTCGTCTACATCTTAGCAAAAAGCTTTTCCACTCTGTCTGGCAAGGAGAAACTGTGCCAGCACAGAAAACATCTCCCATCGTGTTCTAGAGGCTGCACGGAGGTCTGCCGAGTGTTTTGCAAGAAGAGAAAGAAAGTTGTCCAAAACAGCTTGCAATCGAATGTTCATGTGAATAGAAAAGGCAGGAGAGTTGTCAGGTACTGTTTTCTCTCAGTTGGCAAGCTGCGCACACAATCGCAGTGTTGTACAGCTTGTTTCATCACCTTTGCGAACTTGCCGCTCTCTCCGGCTCCCGGAGACGAAGAAGCTGCTTCTTCGCGCAAAGACGATTCTGCCGCTCACAGTGCTCTGCAGTGTGTGTCTTCTGCCGAAAGTGGCCCGGGAGCGGTTCTTAGCTCTGCAGAGCACCGTACCTTCGTCTTTAGCGTCTCTTCTCGTCTACATCTTAGCAAAAAGCTTTTCCACTGTGTCTGGCAAGGAGAAACTGTGCCTGCACAGAAAACATCTCCCTTCGTGTTCTAGAGGCTGCACGGAGGTCTGCCGAGTGTTTTGCAAGAAGAGAAAGAAAGTTGTCCAAAACAGCTTGCAATCGAATGTTCATGTGAATAGAAAAGGCAGTAGAGTGGTCAGGTACTGTTTTCTCTCACTTGGCAAGCTGCGCACACAATCGCAGTGTTGTACAGCTTGTTTCATCACCTTTGCGAACTTGCCGCTCTCTCCGGCTCCCGGAGACGAAGAAGCTGCTTCTTCGCGCAAAGACGATTCTGCCGCTCACAGTGCTCTGCGGTGTGCGCCTTCTGCCGAAAGAGGCCGGGGAGCTGTGCGTAGCTCTGCAGAGCACCGTACCTTCGTCTTTAGCGTCTCTTCTCGTCTACATCTCAGCAAAAAGCTTTTCCACTCTGTCTGGCAAGGAGAAACTGTGCCAGCACAGAAAACATCTCCCATCGTGTTCTAGAGGCTGCACGGAGGTCTGCCGAGTGTTTTGCAAGAAGAGAAAGAAAGTTGTCCAAAACAGCTTGCAATCGAATGTTCATGTGAATAGAAAAGGCAGGAGAGTGGTCAGGTACTGTTTTCTCTCAGTTGGTAAGCTGCGCACACAATCGCAGTGTTGTACAGCTTGTTTCATCACCTTTGCGAACTTGCCGCTCTCTCCGGCTCCCGGAGACGAAGAAGCTGCTTCTTCGCGCAAAGACGATTCTGCCGCTCACAGTGCTCTGCGGTGTGTGTCTTCTGCCGAAAGTGGCCCGGGAGCGGTTCTTAGCTCTGCCGAGCACCGTACCTTCGTCTTTAGCCTCTCTTCTCGTCTACATCTTAGCAAAAAGCTTTTCCACTGTGTCTGGCAAGGAGAAACTGTGCCAGAACAGAAAACATCTCCCATCGTGTTCTAGAGGCTGCACGGAGGTCTGCCGAGTGTTTTGCAAGAAGAGAAAGAAAGTTTTCCAAAACAGCTTGCAATCGAATGTTCATGTGAATAGAAAAGTCAGGAGAGTGGTCAGGTACTGTTTTCTCTCACTTGGCAAGCTGCGCACACAATCTCAGTGTTGTACAGCTTGTTTCATCACCTTTGCGAACTTGCCGCTCTCTGCGGCTCCCGGAGACGAAGAAGCTGCTTCTTCGCGCAAAGACGATTCTGCCGCTCACAGTGCTCAGCAGTGTGTGTCTTCTGCCGAAAGAGGCCGGGGAGCTGTGCTTAGCTCTGCAGAGCACCGTACCTTCGTCTTTAGCGTCTCTTCTCGTCTACATCTTAGCAAAAAGCTTTTCCACTCTGTCTGGCAAGGAGAAACTGTGCCAGCACAAAAATCATCTCCCATCGTGTTCTAGAGGCTGCACGGAGGTCTGCCGAATGTTTTGCAAGAAGAGAAAGAAAGTTGTCCAAAACAGCTTGCAATCGAATGTTCATGTGAATAGAAAAGGCAGGAGAGTTGTCAGGTACTGTTTTCTCTCAGTTGGTAAGCTGCGCACACAATCGCAGTGTTGTACAGCTTGTTTCATCACCTTTGCGAACTTGCCGCTCTCTGCGGCTCCCGGAGACGAAGAAGCTGCTTCTTCGCGCAAAGACGATTCTGCCGCTCACAGTGCTCTGCGGTGTGTGTCTTCTGCCGAAAGTGGCCCGGGAGCGGTGCTTAGCTCTGCCGAGCACCGTACCTTCGTCTTTAGCGTCTCTTCTCGTCTACATCTTAGCAAAAAGCTTTTCCACTGTGTCTGGCAAGGAGAAACTGGGCCAGCAAGGAAAACATCTCCCATCGTGTTCTAGAGGCTGCACGGAGGTCTGCCGAGTGTTTTGCAAGAAGAGAAAGAAAGTTGTCCTAAACAGCTTGCAATCGAATGTTCATGTGATTAGAAAAGGCAGGAGAGTGGTCAGGTACTGTTTTCTCTCAGTTGGCAAGCTGCGCACACAATCGCAGTGTTGTACAGCTTGTTTCATCACCTTTGCGAACTTGCCGCTCTCTCCGGCTCCCGGAGACGAAGAAGCTGCTTCTTCGCGCAAAGACCATTCTGCCGCTCACAGTGCTCTGCGGTGTGTGTCTTCTGCCGAAAGTGGCCCGGGAGCGGTTCTTAGCTCTGCAGAGCACCGTACCTTCGTCTTTAGCGTCTCTTCTCGTCTACATCTTAGCAAAAAGCTTTTCCACTCTGTCTGGCAAGGAGAAACTGTGCCAGCACAAAAATCATCTCCCATCGTGTTCTAGAGGCTGCACGGAGGTCTGCCGAGTGTTTTGCAAGAAGAGAAAGAAAGTTGTCCAAAACAGCTTGCAATCGAATGTTCATGTAAATAGAAAAGGCAGGAGAGTGGTCAGGTACTGTTTTCTCTCAGTTGGCAAGCTGCGCACACAATCGCAGTGTTGTACAGCTTGTTTCATCACCTTTGCGAACTTGCCGCTCTCTCCGGCTCCCGGAGACGAAGAAGCTGCTTCTTCGCGCAAAGACGATTCTGCCGCTCACAGTGCTCTGCAGTGTGTGTCTTCTGCCGAAAGTGGCCCGGGAGCTGTGCTTAGCTCTGCAGAGCACCGTACCTTCGTCTTTAGCGTCTCTTCTCGTCTACATCTTAGCAAAAAGCTTTTCCACTCTGTCTGGCAAGGAGAAACTGTGCCAGCACAAGAATGATCTCCCATCGTGTTCTAGAGGCTGCACGGAGGTCTGCCGAGTGTTTTGCAAGAAGAGAAAGAAAGTTGTCCAAAACAGCTTGCAATCGAATGTTCATGTGAATAGAAAAGGCAGGAGAGTGGTCAGGTACTGTTTTCTCTCAGTTGGCAAGCTGCGCACACAATCGCAGTGTTGTACAGCTTGTTTCATCACCTTTGCGAACTTGCCGCTCTCTCCGGCTCCCGGAGACGAAGAAGCTGCTTCTTCGCGCAAAGACGATTCTGCCGCTCACAGTGCTCTGCAGTGTGTGTCTTCTGCCGAAAGTGGCCCGGGAGCGGTTCTTAGCTCTGCAGAGCACCGTACCTTCGTCTTTAGCGTCTCTTCTCGTCTACATCTTAGCAAAAAGCTTTTCCACTGTGTCTGGCAAGGAGAAACTGTGCCTGCACAGAAAACATCTCCCATCGTGTTCTAGAGGCTGCACGGAGGTCTGCCGAGTGTTTTGCAAGAAGAGAAAGAAAGTTGTCCAAAACAGCTTGCAATCGAATGTTCATGTGAATAGAAAAGGCAGTAGAGTGGTCAGGTACTGTTTTCTCTCACTTGGCAAGCTGCGCACACAATCGCAGTGTTGTACAGCTTGTTTCATCACCTTTGCGAACTTGCCGCTCTCTCCGGCTCCCGGAGACGAAGAAGCTGCTTCTTCGCGCAAAGACGATTCTGCCGCTCACACTGCTCTGCGGTGTGCGCCTTCTGCCGAAAGAGGCCGGGGAGCTGTGCGTAGCTCTGCAGAGCACCGTACCTTCGTCTTTAGCGTCTCTTCTCGTCTACATTTTAGCAAAAAGCTTTTCCACTGTGTCTGGCAAGGAGAAACTGTGCCAGCACAGAAAACATCTCCCATCGTGTTCTAGAGGCTGCACGGAGGTCTGCCGAGTGTTTTGCAAGAAGAGAAAGAAAGTTGTCCAAAACAGCTTGCAATCGAATGTTCATGTGAATAGAAAAGGCAGGAGAGTGGTCAGGTACTGTTTTCTCTCACTTGGCAAGCTGCGCACACAATCGCAGTGTTGTACAGCTTGTTTCATCACCTTTGCGAACTTGCCGCTCTCTGCGGCTCCCGGAGACGAAGAAGCTGCTTCTTCGCGCAAAGACGATTCTGCCGCTCACAGTGCTCTGCAGTGTGTGTCTTCTGCCGAAAGAGGCCGGGGAGCTGTGCTTAGCTCTGCAGAGTACCGTACCTTCGTCTTTAGCGTCTCTTCTCGTCTACATCTTAGCAAAAAGCTTTTCCACTCTGTCTGGCAAGGAGAAACTGTGCCAGCACAAAAATCATCTCCCATCGTGTTCTAGAGGCTGCACGGAGGTCTGCCGAATGTTTTGCAAGAAGAGAAAGAAAGTTGTCCAAAACAGCTTGCAATCGAATGTTCATGTGAATAGAAAAGGCAGGAGAGTTGTCAGGTACTGTTTTCTCTCAGTTGGTAAGCTGCGCACACAATCGCAGTGTTGTACAGCTTGTTTCATCACCTTTGCGAACTTGCCGCTCTCTGCGGCTCCCGGAGACGAAGAAGCTGCTTCTTCGCGCAAAGACGATTCTGCCGCTCACAGTGCTCTGCGGTGTGTGTCTTCTGCCGAAAGTGGCCCGGGAGCGGTGCTTAGCTCTGCCGAGCACCGTACCTTCGTCTTTAGCGTCTCTTCTCGTCTACATCTTAGCAAAAAGCTTTTCCACTGTGTCTGGCAAGGAGAAACTGTGCCAGCACAGAAAACATCTCCCATCGTGTTCTAGAGGCTGCACGGAGGTCTGCCGAGTGTTTTGCAAGAAGAGAAAGAAAGTTGTCCAAAACAGCTTGCAATCGAATGTTCATGTGATTAGAAAAGGCAGGAGAGTGGTCAGGTACTGTTTTCTCTCACTTGGCAAGCTGCGCACACAATCGCAGTGTTGTACAGCTTGTTTCATCACCTTTGCGAACTTGCCGCTCTCTCCGGCTCCCGGAGACGAAGAAGCTGCTTCTTCGCGCAAAGACCATTCTGCCGCTCACAGTGCTCTGCAGTGTGTGTCTTCTGCCGAAAGAGGCCCGGGAGCTGTGCTTAGCTCTGCAGAGCACCGTACCTTCGTCTTTAGCGTCTCTTCTCGTCTACATCTTAGCAAAAAGCTTTTCCACTGTGTCTGGCAAGGAGAAACTGTGCCAGCACAAAAATCATCTCCCATCGTGTTCTAGAGGCTGCACGGAGGTCTGCCCAGTGTTTTGCAAGAAGAGAAAGAAAGTTGTCCAAAACAGCTTGCAATCGAATGTTCATGTGATTAGAAAAGGCAGGAGAGTGGTCAGGTACTGTTTTCTCTCAGTTGGCAAGCTGCGCACACAATCGCATTGTTGTACAGCTTGTTTCATCACCTTTGCGAAGCTGCCGCTCTCTCCGGCTCCCGGAGACGAAGTAGCTGCTTCTTCGCGCAAAGACGATTCTGCCGCTCACAGTGCTCTGCAGTGTGTGTCTTCTGCCGAAAGTGGCCCGGGAGCGGTTCTTAGCTCTGCAGAGCACCGTACCTTCGTCTTTAGCGTCTCTTCTCGTCTACATCTTAGCAAAAAGCTTTTCCACTCTGTCTGGCAAGGAGAAACTGTGCCAGCACAAGAATGATCTCCCATCGTGTTCTAGAGGCTGCACGGAGGTCTGCCGAGTGTTTTGCAAGAAGAGAAAGAAAGTTGTCCAAAACAGCTTGCAATCGAATGCTCATGTGAATAGAAAAGGCAGGAGAGTGGTCAGGTACTGTTTTCTCTCAGTTGGCAAGCTGCGCACACAATCGCAGTGTTGTACAGCTTGTTTCATCACCTTTGCGAACTTGCCGCTCTCTGCGGCTCCCGGAGACGAAGAAGCTGCTTCTTCGCGCAAAGACGATTCTGCCGCTCACAGTGCTCTGCAGTGTGTGTCTTCTGCCGAAAGTGGCCCGGGAGCGGTTCTTAGCTCTGCAGAGCACCGTACCTTCGTCTTTAGCGTCTCTTCTCGTCTACATCTTAGCAAAAAGCTTTTCCACTGTGTCTGGCCAGGAGAAACTGTGCCAGCACAAAAATCATCTCCCATCGTGTTCTAGAGGCTGCACGGAGGTCTGCCGAGTGTTTTGCAAGAAGAGAAAGAAAGTTGTCCAAAACAGCTTGCAATCGAATGTTCATGTGAATAGAAAAGGCAGGAGAGTGGTCAGGTACTGTTTTCTCTCAGTTGGCAAGCTGCGCACACAATCGCAGTGTTGTACAGCTTGTTTCATCACCTTTGCGAACTTGCCGCTCTCTCCGGCTCCCGGAGACGAAGAAGCTGCTTCTTCGCGCAAAGACCATTCTGCCGCTCACAGTGCTCTGCGGTGTGTGTCTTCTGCCGAAAGTGGCCCGGGAGCGGTTCTTAGCTCTGCAGAGCACCGTACTTTCGTCTTTAGCGTCTCTTCTCGTCTACATCTTAGCAAAAAGCTTTTCCACTCTGTCTGGCAAGGAGAAACTGTGCCAGCACAGAAAACATCTCCCATCGTGTTCTAGAGGCTGCACGGAGGTCTGCCGAGTGTTTTGCAAGAAGAGAAAGAAAGTTGTCCAAAACAGCTTGCAATCGAATGTTCATGTGAATAGAAAAGGCAGGAGAGTGGTCAGGTACTGTTTTCTCTCACTTGGCAAGCTGCCCACACAATCGCATTGTTGTACAGCTTGTTTCATCACCTTTGCGAACTTGCCGCTCTCTCCGGCTCCCGGAGACGAAGAAGCTGCTTCTTCCCGCAAAGACGATTCTGCCGCTCACAGTGCTCTGCAGTGTGTGTCTTCTGCCGAAAGTGGCCCGGGAGCTGTGCTTAGCTCTGCAGAGCACCGTACCTTCGTCTTTAGCGTCTCTTCTCGTCTACATCTTAGCAAAAAGCTTTTCCACTGTGTCTGGCACGGAGAAACTGTGCCAGCACAAAAATCTTCTCCCATCGTGTTCTAGAGGCTGCACGGAGGTCTGCCGAGTGTTTTGCAAGAAGAGAAAGAAAGTTGTCCAAAACAGCTTGCAATCGAATGTTCATGTGATTAGAAAAGGCAGGAGAGTGGTCAGGTACTGTTTTCTCTCACTTGGCAAGCTGCGCACACAATCGCATTGTTGTACAGCTTGTTTCATCACCTTTGCGAAGCTGCCGCTCTCTCCGGCTCCCGGAGACGAAGTAGCTGCTTCTTCGCGCAAAGACGATTCTGCCGCTCACAGTGCTCTGCAGTGTGTGTCTTCTGCCGAAAGTGGCCCGGGAGCTGTGCTTAGCTCTGCAGAGCACCGTACCTTCGTCTTTAGCGTCTCTTCTCGTCTACATCTTAGCAAAAAGCTTTTCCACTCTGTCTGGCAAGGAGAAACTGTGCCAGCACAAAAATCATCTCCCATCGTGTTCTAGAGGATGCACGGAGGTCTGCCGAGTGTTTTGCAAGAAGAGAAAGAAAGTTGTCCAAAACAGCTTGCAATCGAATGTTCATGTGAATAGAAAAGGCAGGAGAGTGGTCAGGTACTGTTTTCTCTCAGTTGGCAAGCTGCGCACACAATCGCAGTGTTGTACAGCTTGTTTCATCACCTTTGCGAACTTGCCGCTCTCTGCGGCTCCCGGAGACGAAGAAGCTGCTTCTTCGCGCAAAGACGATTCTGCCGCTCACAGTGCTCTGCAGTGTGTGTCTTCTGCCGAAAGTGGCCCGGGAGCGGTTCTTAGCTCTGCAGAGCACCGTACCTTCGTTTTTAGCGTCTCTTCTCGTCTACATCTTAGCAAAAAGCTTTTCCACTCTGTCTGGCAAGGAGAAACTGTGCCAGCACAAAAATCATCTCCCATCGTGTTCTACAGGCTGCACGGAGGTCTGCCGAGTGTTTTGCAAGAAGAGAAAGAAAGTTGTCCAAAACAACTTGCAATCGAATGTTCATGTGAATAGAAAAGGCAGGAGAGTGGTCAGGTACTGTTTTCTCTCACTTGGCAAGCTGCGCACACAATCGCAGTGTTGTACAGCTTGTTTCATCACCTTTGCGAACTTGCCGCTCTCTGCGGCTCCCGGAGACGAAGAAGCTGCTTCTTCGCGCAAAGACGATTCTGCCGCTCACAGTGCTCTGCGGTGTGTGTCTTCTGCCAAAAGTGGCCCGGGAGCGGGTCTTAGCTCTGCAGACCACCGTACCTTCGTCTTTAGCCTCTCTTCTCGTCTACATCTTAGCAAAAAGCTTTTCCACTGTGTCTGGCAAGGAGAAACTGTGCCTGCACAGAAAACATCTCCCATCGTGTTCTAGAGGCTGCACGGAGGTCTGCCGAGTGTTTTGCAAGAAGAGAAAGAAAGTTGTCCAAAACAGCTTGCAATCGAATGTTCATGTGAATAGAAAAGGCAGGAGAGTGGTCAGGTACTGTTTTCTCTCAGTTGGCAAGCTGCGCACACAATCGCAGTGTTGTACAGCTTGTTTCATCACCTTTGCGAACTTGCCGCTCTCTGCGGCTCCCGGAGACGAAGAAGCTGCTTCTTCGCGCAAAGACGATTCTGCCGCTCACAGTGCTCTGCTGTGTGTGTCTTCTGCCGAAAGTGGTCCGGGAGCGTTTCTTAGCTCTGCAGAGCACCGTACCTTCGTCTTTAGCGTCTCTTCTCGTCTACATCTTAGCAAAAAGCTTTTCCACTCTGTCTGGCAAGGAGAAACTGTGCCAGCACAAAAATCATCTCCCATCGTGTTCTACAGGCTGCACGGAGGTCTGCCGAGTGTTTTGCAAGAAGAGAAAGAAAGTTGTCCAAAACAGCTTGCAATCGAATGTTCATGTGAATAGAAAAGGCAGGAGAGTGGTCAGGTACTGTTTTCTCTCAGTTGGCAAGCTGCGCACACAATCGCAGTGTTGTACAGCTTGTTTCATCACCTTTGCGAACTTGCCGCTCTCTCCGGCTCCCGGAGACGAAGAAGCTGCTTCTTCGCGCAAAGACGATTCTGCCGCTCACAGTGCTCTGCGGTGTGTGTCTTCTGCCGAAAGTGGCCCGGGAGCGGTTCTTAGCTCTGCCGAGCACCGTACCTTCGTCTTTAGCGTCTCTTCTCGTCTACATCTTAGCAAAAAGCTTTTCCACTGTGTCTGGCAAGGAGAAACTGTGCCAGCACAGAAAACATCTCCCATCGTGTTCTAGAGGCTGCACGGAGGTCTGCCGAGTGTTTTGCAAGAAGAGAAAGAAAGTTGTCCAAAACAGCTTGCAATCGAATGTTCATGTGAATAGAAAAGGCAGGAGAGTGGTCAGGTACTGTTTTCTCTCAGTTGGCAAGCTGCGCACACAATCGCAGTGTTGTACAGCTTGTTTCATCACCTTTGCGAACTTGCCGCTCTCTCCGGCTCCCGGAGACGAAGAAGCTGCTTCTTCGCGAAAAGACCATTCTGCCGCTCACAGTGCTCTGCGGTGTGTGTCTTCTGCCGAAAGAGGCCGGGTAGCTGTGCTTAGCTCTGCAGAGTACCGTACCTTCGTCTTTAGCGTCTCTTCTCGTCTACATCTTAGCAAAAAGCTTTTCCACTCTGTCTGGCAAGGAGAAACTGTGCCAGCACAGAAAACATCTCCCATCGTGTTCTAGAGGCTGCACGGAGGTCTGCCGAGTGTTTTGCAAGAAGAGAAAGAAAGTTGTCCAAAACAGCTTGCAATCGAATGTTCATGTGAATAGAAAAGGCAGGAGAGTGGTCAGGTACTGTTTTCTCTCAGTTGGCAAGCTGCGCACACAATCGCAGTGTTGTACAGCTTGTTTCATCACCTTTGCGAACTTGCCGCTCTCTCCGGCTCCCGGAGACGAAGAAGCTGCTTCTTCGCGCAAAGACGATTCTGCCGCTCACAGTGCTCTGCAGTGTGTGTCTTCTGCCGAAAGAAGCCCGGGAGCTGTGCTTAGCTCTGCAGAGCACCGTACCTTCGTCTTTAGCGTCTCTTCTCGTCTACATCTTTGCAAAAAGCTTTTCCACTCTGTCTGGCAAGGAGAAACTGTGCCAGCATAAAAATCATCTCCCATCGTGTTCTAGAGGCTGCACGGAGGTTTGCCGAGTGTTTTGCAAGAAGAGAAAGAAAGTTGTCCAAAACAGCTTGCAATCGAATGTTCATGTGAATAGAAAAGGCAGGAGAGTGGTCAGGTACTGTTTTCTCTCAGTTGGCAAGCTGCGCACACAATCGCAGTGTTGTACAGCTTGTTTCATCACCTTTGCGAACTTGCCGCTCTCTCCGGCTCCCGGAGACGAAGAAGCTGCTTCTTCGCGCAAAGACGATTCTGCCGCTCACAGTGCTCTGCAGTGTGTGTCTTCTGCCGAAAGTGGCCCGGGAGCGGTTCTTAGCTCTGCAGAGCACCGTACCTTCGTTTTTAGCGTCTCTTCTCGTCTACATCTTAGCAAAAAGCTTTTCCACTGTTTGTGGCAAGGAGAAACTGTGCCAGCACAAAAATCATCTCCCATCGTGTTCTAGAGGCTGCACGGAGGTCTGCCGAGTGTTTTGCAAGAAGAGAAAGAAAGTTGTCCAAAACAGCTTGCAATCGAATGTTCATGTGAATAGAAAAGGCAGGAGAGTGGTCAAATACTGTTTTCTCTCACTTGGCAAGCTGCGCACACAATCGCAGTGTTGTACAGCTTGTTTCATCACCTTTGCGAACTTGCCGCTCTCTGCGGCTCCCGGAGACGAAGAAGCTGCTTCTTCGCGCAAAGACGATTCTGCCGCTCACAGTGCTCTGCGGTGTGTGTCTTCTGCCGAAAGTGGCCCGGGAGCGGTTCTTAGCTCTGCAGAGCACCGTACCTTCGTCTTTAGCGTCTCTTCTCGTCTACATCTTAGCAAAAAGCTTTTCCACTGTGTCTGGCAAGGAGAAACTGTGCCAGCACAGAAAACATCTCCCATCGTGTTCTAGAGGCTGCACGGAGGTCTGCCGAGTGTTTTGCAAGAAGAGAAAGAAAGTTGTCCAAAACAGCTTGCAATCGAATGTTCATGTGAATAGAAAAGGCAGGAGAGTGGTCAGGTACTGTTTTCTCTCACTTGGCAAGCTGCGCACACAATCGCAGTGTTGTACAGCTTGTTTCATCACCTTTGCGAACTTGCCGCTCTCTGCGGCTCCCGGAGACGAAGAAGCTGCTTCTTCGCGCAGAGACGATTCTGCCGCTCACAGTGCTCTGCAGTGTGTGTCTTCTGCCGAAAGTGGCCCGGGAGCGGTGCTTAGCTCTGCAGAGCACCGTACCTTCGTCTTTAGCGTCTCTTCTCGTCTACATCTTAGCAAAAAGCTTTTCCACTCTGTCTGGCAAGGAGAAACTGTGCCAGCACAAAAATCATCTCCCATCGTGTTCTACAGGCTGCACGGAGGTCTGCCGAGTGTTTTGCAAGAAGAGAAAGAAAGTTGTCCAAAACAGCTTGCAATCGAATGTTCATGTGAATAGAAAAGGCAGGAGAGTGGTCAGGTACTGTTTTCTCTCAGTTGGCAAGCTGCGCACACAATCGCAGTGTTGTACAGCTTGTTTCATCACCTTTGCGAACTTGCCGCTCTCTCCGGCTCCCGGAGACGAAGAAGCTGCTTCTTCGCGCAAAGACCATTCTGCCGCTCACAGTGCTCTGCGGTGTGTGTCTTCTGCCGAAAGTGGCCCGGGAGCGGTTCTTAGCTCTGCAGAGCACCGTACTTTCGTCTTTAGCGTCTCTTCTCGTCTACATCTTAGCAAAAAGCTTTTCCACTCTGTCTGGCAAGGAGAAACTGTGCCAGCACAGAAAAAATCTCCCATCGTGTTCTAGAGGCTGCACGGAGGTCTGCCGAGTGTTTTGCAAGAAGAGAAAGAAAGTTGTCCAAAACAGCTTGCAATCGAATGTTCATGTGAATAGAAAAGGCAGGAGAGTGGTCAGGTACTGTTTTCTCTCACTTGGCAAGCTGCCCACACAATCGCATTGTTGTACAGCTTGTTTCATCACCTTTGCGAACTTGCCGCTCTCTCCGGCTCCCGGAGACGAAGAAGCTGCTTCTTCCCGCAAAGACGATTCTGCCGCTCACAGTGCTCTGCAGTGTGTGTCTTCTGCCGAAAGTGGCCCGGGAGCTGTGCTTAGCTCTGCAGAGCACCGTACCTTCGTCTTTAGCGTCTCTTCTCGTCTACATCTTAGCAAAAAGCTTTTCCACTGTGTCTGGCAAGGAGAAACTGTGCCAGCACAAAAATCATCTCCCATCGTGTTCTAGAGGCTGCACGGAGGTCTGCCGAGTGTTTTGCAAGAAGAGAAAGAAAGTTGTCCTAAACAGCTTGCAATCGAATGTTCATGTGATTAGAAAAGGCAGGAGAGTGGTCAGGTACTGTTTTCTCTCACTTGGCAAGCTGCGCACACAATCGCAGTGTTGTACAGCTTGTTTCATCACCTTTGCGAACTTGCCGGTCTCTCCGGCTCCCGGAGACGAAGAAGCTGCTTCTTCGCGCAAAGACGATTCTGCCGCTCACAGTGCTCTGCAGTGTGTGTCTTCTGCCGAAAGAGGCCGGGGAGCTGTGCTTAGCTCTGCAGAGTACCGTACCTTCGTCTTTAGCGTCTCTTCTCGTCTACATCTTAGCAAAAAGCTTTTCCACTGTGTCTGGCAAGGAGAAACTGTGCCAGCACAGAAAACATCTCCCATCGTGTTCTAGAGGCTGCACGGAGGTCTGCCGAGTGTTTTGCAAGAAGAGAAAGAAAGTTGTCCAAAACAGCTTGCAATCGAATGTTCATGTGAATAGAAAAGGCAGGAGAGTGGTCAGGTACTGTTTTCTCTCACTTGGCAAGCTGCGCACACAATCGCAGTGTTGTACAGCTTGTTTCATCACCTTTGCGAAGCTGCCGCTCTCTCCGGCTCCCGGAGACGAAGTAGCTGCTTCTTCGCGCAAAGACGATTCTGCCGCTCACAGTGCTCTGCAGTGTGTGTCTTCTGCCGAAAGTGGCCCGGGAGCTGTGCTTAGCTCTGCAGAGCACCGTACCTTCGTCTTTAGCGTCTCTTCTCGTCTACATCTTAGCAAAAAGCTTTTCCACTCTGTCTGGCAAGGAGAAACTGTGCCAGCACAAAAATCATCTCCCATCGTGTTCTAGAGGATGCACGGAGGTCTGCCGAGTGTTTTGCAAGAAGAGAAAGAAAGTTGTCCAAAACAGCTTGCAATCGAATGTTCATGTGAATAGAAAAGGCAGGAGAGTGGTCAGGTACTGTTTTCTCTCACTTGGCAAGCTGCGCACACAATCGCAGTGTTGTACAGCTTGTTTCATCACCTTTGCGAACTTGCCGCTCTCTGCGGCTCCCGGAGACGAAGAAGCTGCTTCTTCGCGCAAAGACGATTCTGCCGCTCACAGTGCTCTGCAGTGTGTGTCTTCTGCCGAAAGTGGCCCGGGAGCGGTTCTTAGCTCTGCAGAGCACCGTACCTTCGTTTTTAGCGTCTCTTCTCGTCTACATCTTAGCAAAAAGCTTTTCCACTCTGTCTGGCAAGGAGAAACTGTGCCAGCACAAAAATCATCTCCCATCGTGTTCTAGAGGCTGCACGGAGGTCTGCCGAGTGTTTTGCAAGAAGAGAAAGAAAGTTGTCCAAAACAGCTTGCAATCGAATGTTCATGTGAATAGAAAAGGCAGGAGAGTGGTCAGGTACTGTTTTCTCTCACTTGGCAAGCTGCGCACACAATCGCAGTGTTGTACAGCTTGTTTCATCACCTTTGCGAACTTGCCGCTCTCTGCGGCTCCCGGAGACGAAGAAGCTGCTTCTTCGCGCAAAGACGATTCTGCCGCTCACAGTGCTCTGCGGTGTGTGTCTTCTGCCGAAAGTGGCCCGGGAGCGGTTCTTAGCTCTGCAGACCACCGTACCTTCGTCTTTAGCCTCTCTTCTCGTCTACATCTTAGCAAAAAGCTTTTCCACTGTGTCTGGCAAGGAGAAACTGTGCCTGCACAGAAAACATCTCCCATCGTGTTCTAGAGGCTGCACGGAGGTCTGCCGAGTGTTTTGCAAGAAGAGAAAGAAAGTTGTCCAAAACAGCTTGCAATCGAATGTTCATGTGAATAGAAAAGGCAGGAGAGTGGTCAGGTACTGTTTTCTCTCAGTTGGCAAGCTGCGCACACAATCGCAGTGTTGTACAGCTTGTTTCATCACCTTTGCGAACTTGCCGCTCTCTGTGGCTCCCGGAGACGAAGAAGCTGCTTCTTCGCGCAAAGACGATTCTGCCGCTCACAGTGCTCTGCTGTGTGTGTCTTCTGCCGAAAGTGGTCCGGGAGCGTTTCTTAGCTCTGCAGAGCACCGTACCTTCGTCTTTAGCGTCTCTTCTCGTCTACATCTTAGCAAAAAGCTTTTCCACTCTGTCTGGCAAGGAGAAACTGTGCCAGCACAAAAATCATCTCCCATCGTGTTCTACAGGCTGCACGGAGGTCTGCCGAGTGTTTTGCAAGAAGAGAAAGAAAGTTGTCCAAAACAGCTTGCAATCGAATGTTCATGTGAATAGAAAAGGCAGGAGAGTGGTCAGGTACTGTTTTCTCTCAGTTGGCAAGCTGCGCACACAATCGCAGTGTTGTACAGCTTGTTTCATCACCTTTGCGAACTTGCCGCTCTCTCCGGCTCCCGGAGACGAAGAAGCTGCTTCTTCGCGCAAAGACGATTCTGCCGCTCACAGTGCTCTGCGGTGTGTGTCTTCTGCCGAAAGTGGCCCGGGAGCGGTTCTTAGCTCTGCCGAGCACCGTACCTTCGTCTTTAGCGTCTCTTCTCGTCTACATCTTAGCAAAAAGCTTTTCCACTGTGTCTGGCAAGGAGAAACTGTGCCAGCACAGAAAACATCTCCCATCGTGTTCTAGAGGCTGCACGGAGGTCTGCCGAGTGTTTTGCAAGAAGAGAAAGAAAGTTGTCCAAAACAGCTTGCAATCGAATGTTCATGTGAATAGAAAAGGCAGGAGAGTGGTCAGGTACTGTTTTCTCTCAGTTGGCAAGCTGCGCACACAATCGCAGTGTTGTACAGCTTGTTTCATCACCTTTGCGAACTTGCCGCTCTCTCCGGCTCCCGGAGACGAAGAAGCTGCTTCTTCGCGAAAAGACCATTCTGCCGCTCACAGTGCTCTGCGGTGTGTGTCTTCTGCCGAAAGAGGCCGGGTAGCTGTGCTTAGCTCTGCAGAGTACCGTACCTTCGTCTTTAGCGTCTCTTCTCGTCTACATCTTAGCAAAAAGCTTTTCCACTCTGTCTGGCAAGGAGAAACTGTGCCAGCACAGAAAACATCTCCCATCGTGTTCTAGAGGCTGCACGGAGGTCTGCCGAGTGTTTTGCAAGAAGAGAAAGAAAGTTGTCCAAAACAGCTTGCAATCGAATGTTCATGTGAATAGAAAAGGCAGGAGAGTGGTCAGGTACTGTTTTCTCTCAGTTGGCAAGCTGCGCACACAATCGCAGTGTTGTACAGCTTGTTTCATCACCTTTGCGAACTTGCCGCTCTCTCCGGCTCCCGGAGACGAAGAAGCTGCTTCTTCGCGCAAAGACGATTCTGCCGCTCACAGTGCTCTGCAGTGTGTGTCTTCTGCCGAAAGAAGCCCGGGAGCTGTGCTTAGCTCTGCAGAGCACCGTACCTTCGTCTTTAGCGTCTCTTCTCGTCTACATCTTTGCAAAAAGCTTTTCCACTCTGTCTGGCAAGGAGAAACTGTGCCAGCATAAAAATCATCTCCCATCGTGTTCTAGAGGCTGCACGGAGGTTTGCCGAGTGTTTTGCAAGAAGAGAAAGAAAGTTGTCCAAAACAGCTTGCAATCGAATGTTCATGTGAATAGAAAAGGCAGGAGAGTGGTCAGGTACTGTTTTCTCTCAGTTGGCAAGCTGCGCACACAATCGCAGTGTTGTACAGCTTGTTTCATCACCTTTGCGAACTTGCCGCTCTCTCCGGCTCCCGGAGACGAAGAAGCTGCTTCTTCGCGCAAAGACGATTCTGCCGCTCACAGTGCTCTGCAGTGTGTGTCTTCTGCCGAAAGAGGCCGGGGAGCTGTGCTTAGCTCTGCAGAGCACCGTACCTTCGTTTTTAGCGTCTCTTCTCGTCTACATCTTAGCAAAAAGCTTTTCCACTGTGTGTGGCAAGGAGAAACTGTGCCAGCACAAAAATCATCTCCCATCGTGTTCTAGAGGCTGCACGGAGGTCTGCCGAGTGTTTTGCAAGAAGAGAAAGAAAGTTGTCCAAAACAGCTTGCAATCGAATGTTCATGTGAATAGAAAAGGCAGGAGAGTGGTCAGGTACTGTTTTCTCTCAGTTGGCAAGCTGCGCACACAATCGCAGTGTTGTACAGCTTGTTTCATCACCTTTGCGAACTTGCCGCTCTCTGCGGCTCCCGGAGACGAAGAAGCTGCTTCTTCGCGCAAAGACGATTCTGCCGCTCACAGTGCTCTGCGGTGTGTGTCTTCTGCCGAAAGTGGCCCGGGAGCGGTTCTTAGCTCTGCAGAGCACCGTACCTTCGTCTTTAGCGTCTCTTCTCGTCTACATCTTAGCAAAAAGCTTTTCCACTGTGTCTGGCAAGGAGAAACTGTGCCAGCACAGAAAACATCTCCCATCGTGTTCTAGAGGCTGCACGGAGGTCTGCCGAGTGTTTTGCAAGAAGAGAAAGAAAGTTGTCCAAAACAGCTTGCAATCGAATGTTCATGTGAATAGAAAAGGCAGGAGAGTGGTCAGGTACTGTTTTCTCTCAGTTGGCAAGCTGCGCACACAATCGCAGTGTTGTACAGCTTGTTTCATCACCTTTGCGAACTTGCCGCTCTCTCCGGCTCCCGGAGACGAAGAAGCTGCTTCTTCGCGCAAAGACCATTCTGCCGCTCACAGTGCTCTGCAGTGTGTGTCTTCTGCCGAAAGTGGCCCGGGAGCGGTGCTTAGCTCTGCAGAGCACCGTACCTTCGTCTTTAGCCTCTCTTCTCGTCTACATCTTAGCAAAAAGCTTTTCCACTCTGTCTGGCAAGGAGAAACTGTGCCAGCACAAAAATCATCTCCCATCGTGTTCTAGAGGCTGCACGGAGGTCTGCCGAGTGTTTTGCAAGAAGAGAAAGAAAGTCGTCCAAAACAGCTTGCAATCGAATGTTCATGTGAATAGAAAAGGCAGGAGAGTGGTCAGGTACTGTTTTCTCTCAGTTGGCAAGCTGCGCACACAATCGCAGTGTTGTACAGCTTGTTTCATCACCTTTGCGAACTTGCCGCTCTCTCCGGCTCCCGGAGACGAAGAAGCTGCTTCTTCGCGCAAAGACGATTCTGCCGCTCACAGTGCTCTGCGGTGTGCGCCTTCTGCCGAAAGAGGCCTGGGAGCTGTGCTTAGCTCTGCAGAGTACCGTACCTTCGTCTTTAGCCTCTCTTCTCGTCTACATCTTAGCAAAAAGCTTTTCCACTGTGTCTGGCAAGGAGAAACTGTGCCAGCACAGAAAACATCTCCCATCGTGTTCTAGAGGCTGCACGGAGGTCTGCCGAGTGTTTTGCAAGAAGAGAAAGAAAGTTGTCCAAAACAGCTTGCAATCGAATGTTCATGTGAATAGAAAAGGCAGGAGAGTGGACAGGTACTGTTTTCTCTCACTTGGCAAGCTGCGCACACAATCGCAGTGTTGTACAGCTTGTTTCATCACCTTTGCGAACTTGCCGCTCTCTCCGGCTCCCGGAGACGAAGAAGCTGCTTCTTCGCGCAAAGACCATTCTGCCGCTCACAGTGCTCTGCGGTGTGCGCCTTCTGCCGAAAGAGGCCGGGGAGCTGTGCTTAGCTCTGCAGAGTACCGTACCTTCGTCTTTAGCGTCTCTTCTCGTCTACATCTTAGCAAAAAGCTTTTCCACTTTGTCTGGCAAGGAGAAACTGTGCCAGCACAGAAAACATCTTCCATCGTGTTCTAGAGGCTGCACGGAGGTCTGCCGAGTGTTTTGCAAGAAGAGAAAGAAAGTTGTCCAAAACAGCTTGCATTCGAATGTTCATGTGAATAGAAAAGGCAGGAGAGTGGTCAGGTACTGTTTTCTCTCACTTGGCAAGCTGCGCACACAATCGCAGTGTTGTACAGCTTGTTTCATCACCTTTGCGAACTTGCCGCTCTCTCCGGCTCCCGGAGACGAAGAAGCTGCTTCTTCGCGCAAAGACGATTCTGCCGCTCACAGTGCTCTGCAGTGTGTGTCTTCTGCCGAAAGTGGCCCGGGAGCTGTGCTTAGCTCTGCCGAGCACCGTACCTTCGTCTTTAGCGTCTCTTCTCGTCTACATCTTAGCAAAAAGCTTTTCCACTCTGTCTGGCAAGGAGAAACTGTGCCAGCACAGAAAACATCTCCCATCGTGTTCTAGAGGCTGCACGGAGGTCTGCCGAGTGTTTTGCAAGAAGAGAAAGAAAGTTGTCCAAAACAGCTTGCAATCGAATGTTCATGTGAATAGAAAAGGCAGGAGAGTTGTCAGGTACTGTTTTCTCTCAGTTGGTAAGCTGCGCACACAATCGCAGTGTTGTACAGCTTGTTTCATCAACTTTGCGAACTTGCCGCTCTCTCCGGCTCCCGGAGACGAAGAAGCTGCTTCTTCGCGCAAAGACGATTCTGCCGCTCACAGTGCTCTGCGGTGTGCGTCTTCTGCCGAAAGAGGCCGGGGAGCTGTGCTTAGCTATGCAGAGCACCGTACCTTCGTCTTTAGCGTCTCTTCTCGTCTACATCTTAGCAAAAAGCTTTTCCACTGTGTCTGGCAAGGAGAAACTGTGCCAGCACAAAAATCATCTCCCATCGTGTTCTAGAGGCTGCACGGAGGTCTGCCGAGTGTTTTGCAAGAAGAGAAAGAAAGTTGTCCAAAACAGCTTGCAATCGAATGTTCATGTGAATAGAAAAGGCAGGAGAGTGGTCAGGTACTGTTTTCTCTCACTTGGCAAGCTGCGCACACAATCGCAGTGTTGTACAGCTTGTTTCATCACCTTTGCGAACTTGCCGCTCTCTCCGGCTCCCGGAGACGAAGAAGCTGCTTCTTCGCGCAAAGACGATTCTGCCGCTCACAGTGCTCTGCAGTGTGTGTCTTCTGCCGAAAGTGGCCCGGGAGCGGTTCTTAGCTCTGCAGAGCACCGTACCTTCGTTTTTAGCGTCTCTTCTCGTTTACATCTTAGCAAAAAGCTTTTCCACTGTGTCTGGCAAGGAGAAACTGTGCCAGCACAGAAAACATCTCCCATCGTGTTCTAGAGGCTGCACGGAGGTCTGCCGAGTGTTTTGCAAGAAGAGAAAGAAAGTTGTCCAAAACAGCTTGCAATCGAATGTTCATGTGAATAGAAAAGGCAGGAGAGTGGTCAGGTACTGTTTTCTCTCAGTTGGCAAGCTGCGCACACAATCGCAGTGTTGTACAGCTTGTTTCATCACCTTTGCGAACTTGCCGCTCTCTGCGGCTCCCGGAGACGAAGAAGCTGCTTCTTCGCGCAAAGACCATTCTGCCGCTCACAGTGCTCTGCAGTGTGTGTCTTCTTCCGAAAGTGGCCCGGGAGCGGTGCTTAGCTCTGCAGAGCACCGTACCTTCGTCTTTAGCGTCTCTTCTCGTCTACATCTTAGCAAAAAGCTTTTCCACTGTGTCTGGCAAGGAGAAACTGTGCCAGCACAGAAAACATCTCCCATCGTGTTCTAGAGGCTGCACGGAGGTCTGCCGAGTGTTTTGCAAGAAGAGAAAGAAAGTTGTCCAAAACAGCTTGCAATCGAATGTTCATGTGAATAGAAAAGGCAGGAGAGTTGTCAGGTACTGTTTTCTCTCAGTTGGTAAGCTGCGCACACAATCGCAGTGTTGTACAGCTTGTTTCATCACCTTTGCGAACTTGCCGCTCTCTGCTGCTCCCGGAGACGAAGAAGCTGCTTCTTCGCGCAAAGACGATTCTGCCGCTCACAGTGCTCTGCGGTGTGTGTCTTCTGCCGAAAGTGGCCCGGGAGCGGTGCTTAGCTCTGCCGAGCACCGTACCTTCGTCTTTAGCGTCTCTTCTCGTCTACATCTTAGCAAAAAGCTTTTCCACTGTGTCTGGCAAGGAGAAACTGTGCCAGCACAGAAAACATCTCCCATCGTGTTCTAGAGGCTGCACGGAGGTCTGCCGAGTGTTTTGCAAGAAGAGAAAGAAAGTTGTCCAAAACAGCTTGCAATCGAATGTTCATGTGATTAGAAAAGGCAGGAGAGTGGTCAGGTACTGTTTTCTCTCAGTTGGCAAGCTGCGCACACAATCGCAGTGTTGTACAGCTTGTTTCATCACCTTTGCGAACTTGCCGCTCTCTCCGGCTCCCGGAGACGAAGAAGCTGCTTCTTCGCGCAAAGACGATTCTGCCGCTCACAGTGCTCTGCGGTGTGTGTCTTCTGCCGAAAGACGCCGGGGAGCTGTGCTTAGCTCTGCAGAGCACCGTACCTTCGTCTTTAGCGTCTCTTCTCGTCTACATCTTAGCAAAAAGCTTTTCCACTCTGTCTGGCAAGGAGAAACTGTGCCAGCACAGAAAACATCTCCCATCGTGTTCTAGAGGCTGCACGGAGGTCTGCCGAGTGTTTTGCAAGAAGAGAAAGAAAGTTGTCCAAAACAGCTTGCAATCGAATGTTCATGTGAATAGAAAAGGCAGGAGAGTGGTCAGGTACTGTTTTCTCTCACTTGGCAAGCTGCGCACACAATCGCAGTGTTGTACAGCTTGTTTCATCACCTTTGCGAACTTGCCGCTCTCTCCGGCTCCCGGAGACGAAGAAGCTGCTTCTTCGCGCAAAGACCATTATGCCGCTCACAGTGCTCTGCAGTGTGTGTCTTCTGCCGAAAGAGGCCCGGGAGCTGTGCTTAGCTCTGCAGAGCACCGTACCTTCGTCTTTAGCCTCTCTTCTCGTCTACATCTCAGCAAAAAGCTTTTCCACTCTGTCTGGCAAGGAGAAACTGTGCCAGCACAAAAATCATCTCCCATCGTGTTCTAGAGGCTGCACGGAGCTCTGCCGAGTGTTTTGCAAGAAGAGAAAGAAAGTTGTCCAAAACAGCTTGCAATCGAATGTTCATGTGAATAGAAAAGGCAGGAGAGTGGTCAGGTACTGTTTTCTCTCACTTGGCAAGTTGCGCACACAATCGCAGTGTTGTACAGCTTGTTTCATCACCTTTGCGAACTTGCCGCTCTCTCCGGCTCCCGGAGACGAAGAAGCTGCTTCTTCGCGCAAAGACGATTCTGCCGCTCACAGTGCTCTGCAGTGTGTGTCTTCTGCCGAAAGTGGCCCGGGAGCGGTTCTTAGCTCTGCAGAGCACCGTACCTTCGTTTTTAGCGTCTCTTCTCGTCTACATCTTAGCAAAAAGCTTTTCCACTCTGTCTGGCAAGGAGAAACTGTGCCAGCACAAGAATGATCTCCCATCGTGTTCTAGAGGCTGCACGGAGGTCTGCCGAGTGTTTTGCAAGAAGAGAAAGAAAGTTGTCCAAAACAGCTTGCAATCGAATGTTCATGTGAATAGAAAAGGCAGGAGAGTGGTCAGGTACTGTTTTCTCTCACTTGGCAAGCTGCGCACACAATCGCAGTGTTGTACAGCTTGTTTCATCACCTTTGCGAACTTGCCGCTCTCTGCGGCTCCCGGAGACGAAGAAGCTGCTTCTTCGCGCAAAGACGATTCTGCCGCTCACAGTGCTCTGCGGTGTGTGTCTTCTGCCGAAAGTGGCCCGGGAGCGGTTCTTAGCTCTGCAGAGCACCGTACCTTCGTCTTTAGCGTCTCTTCTCGTCTACATCTTAGCAAAAAGCTTTTCCACTGTGTCTGGCAAGGAGAAACTGTGCCTGCACAGAAAACATCTCCCATCGTGTTCTAGAGGCTGCACGGAGGTCTGCCGAGTGTTTTGCAAGAAGAGAAAGAAAGTTGTCCAAAACAGCTTGCAATCGAATGTTCATGTGAATAGAAAAGGCAGTAGAGTGGTCAGGTACTGTTTTCTCTCACTTGGCAAGCTGCGCACACAATCGCAGTGTTGTACAGCTTGTTTCATCACCTTTGCGAACTTGCCGCTCTCTCCGGCTCCCGGAGACGAAGAAGCTGCTTCTTCGCGCAAAGACGATTCTGCCGCTCACAGTGCTCTGCGGTGTGCGCCTTCTGCCGAAAGAGGCCGGGGAGCTGTGCGTAGCTCTGCAGAGCACCGTACCTTCGTCTTTAGCGTCTCTTCTCGTCTACATCTCAGCAAAAAGCTTTTCCACTCTGTCTGGCAAGGAGAAACTGTGCCAGCACAGAAAACATCTCCCATCGTGTTCTAGAGGCTGCACGGAGGTCTGCCGAGTGTTTTGCAAGAAGAGAAAGAAAGTTGTCCAAAACAGCTTGCAATCGAATCTTCATGTGAATAGAAAAGGCAGGAGAGTTGTCAGGTACTGTTTTCTCTCAGTTGGTAAGCTGCGCACACAATCGCAGTGTTGTACAGCTTGTTTCATCACCTTTGCGAACTTGCCGCTCTCTGCGGCTCCCGGAGACGAAGAAGCTGCTTCTTCGCGCAAAGACGATTCTGCCGCTCACAGTGCTCTGCGGTGTGTGTCTTCTGCCGAAAGTGGCCCGGGAGCGGTTCTTAGCTCTGCCGAGCACCGTACCTTCGTCTTTAGCGTCTCTTCTCGTCTACATCTTAGCAAAAAGCTTTTCCACTGTGTCTGGCAAGGAGAAACTGTGCCAGAACAGAAAACATCTCCCATCGTGTTCTAGAGGCTGCACGGAGGTCTGCCGAGTGTTTTGCAAGAAGAGAAAGAAAGTTGTCCAAAACAGCTTGCAATCGAATGTTCATGTGAATAGAAAAGGCAGGAGAGTGGTCAGGTACTGTTTTCTCTCACTTGGCAAGCTGCGCACACAATCGCAGTGTTGTACAGCTTGTTTCATCACCTTTGCGAACTTGCCGCTCTCTCCGGCTCCCGGAGACGAAGAAGCTGCTTCTTCGCGCAAAGACGATTCTGCCGCTCACAGTGCTCTGCAGTGTGTGTCTTCTGCCGAAAGAGATCCGGGAGCTGTGCTTAGCTCTGCAGAGCACCGTACTTTCGTCTTTAGCGTCTCTTCTCGTCTACATCTTAGCAAAAACTTTTCCACTCTGTCTGGCAAGGAGAAACTGTGCCAGCACAGAAAACATCTCCCATCGTGTTCTAGAGGCTGCACGGAGGTCTGCCGAGTGTTTTGCAAGAAGAGAAAGAAAGTTGTCCAAAACAGCTTGCAATCGAATGTTCATGTGAATAGAAAAGGCAGGAGAGTGGTCAGGTCCTGTTTTCTCTCACTTGGCAAGCTGCGCACACAATCGCAGTGTTGTACAGCTTGTTTCATCACCTTTGCGAACTTGCCGCTCTCTCCGGCTCCCGGAGACGAAGAAGCTGCTTCTTCGCGCAAAGACGATTCTGCCGCTCACAGTGCTCTGCAGTGTGTGTCTTCTGCCGAAAGTGGCCCGGGAGCGGTTCTTAGCTCTGCAGAGCACCGTACCTTCGTCTTTAGCGTCTCTTCTCGTCTACATCTTAGCAAAAAGCTTTTCCACTCTGTCTGGCAAGGAGAAACTGTGCCAGCACAAAAATCATCTCCCATCGTGTTCTAGAGGCTGCACGGAGGTCTGCCGAGTGTTTTGCAAGAAGAGAAAGAAAGTTGTCCAAAACAGCTTGCAATCGAATGTTCATGTGAATAGAAAAGGCAGGAGAGTGGTCAGGTACTGTTTTCTCTCAGTTGGCAAGCTGCGCACACAATCGCAGTGTTGTACAGCTTGTTTCATCACCTTTGCGAACTTGCCGCTCTCTCCGGCTCCCGGAGACGAAGAAGCTGCTTCTTCGCGCAAAGACGATTCTGCCGCTCACAGTGCTCTGCAGTGTGTGTCTTCTGCCGAAAGTGGCCAGGGAGCGGTGCTTAGCTCTGCAGAGCACCCTACCTACGTCTTTAGCCTCTCTTCTCGTCTACATCTTAGCAAAAAGCTTTTCCACTCTGTCTGGCAAGGAGAAACTGTGCCAGCACAAGAATGATCTCCCATCGTGTTCTAGAGGCTGCACGGAGGTCTGCCGAGTGTTTTGCAAGAAGAGAAAGAAAGTTGTCCAAAACAGCTTGCAATCGAATGTTCATGTGAATAGAAAAGGCAGGAGAGTGGTCAGGTCCTGTTTTCTCTCACTTGGCAAGCTGCGCACACAATCGCAGTGTTGTACAGCTTGTTTCATCACCTTTGCGAACTTGCCGCTCTCTCCGGCTCCCGGAGACGAAGAAGCTGCTTCTTCGCGCAAAGACGATTCTGCCGCTCACAGTGCTCTGCGGTGTGTGTCTTCTGCCGAAAGTGGCCCGGGAGCGGTTCTTAGCTCTGCAGAGCACCGTACCTTCGTCTTTAGCGTCTCTTCTCGTCTACATCTTAGCAAAAAGCTTTTCCACTCTGTCTGGCAAGGAGAAACTGTGCCAGCACAGAAAACATCTCCCATCGTGTTCTAGAGGCTGCACGGAGGTCTGCCGAGTGTTTTGCAAGAAGAGAAAGAAAGTTGTCCTAAACAGCTTGCAATCGAATGTTCATGTGAATAGAAAAGGCAGGAGAGTGGTCAGGTACTGTTTTCTCTCAGTTGGCAAGCTGCGCACACAATCGCAGTGTTGTACAGCTTGTTTCATCACCTTTGCGAACTTGCCGCTCTCTGCGGCTCCCGGAGACGAAGAAGCTGCTTCTTCGCGCAGAGACGATTCTGCCGCTCACAGTGCTCTGCAGAGTGTGTCTTCTGCCGAAAGTGGCCCGGGAGCGGTGCTTAGCTCTGCAGAGCACCGTACCTTCGTCATTAGCGTCTCTTCTCGTCTACATCTTAGCAAAAAGCTTTTCCACTCTGTCTGGCAAGGAGAAACTGTGCCAGCACAAAAAACATCTCCCATCGTGTTCTAGAGGCTGCACGGAGGTCTGCCGAGTGTTTTGCAAGAAGAGAAAGAAAGTTGTCCAAAACAGCTTGCAATCGAATGTTCATGTGAATAGAAAAGGCAGGAGAGTGGTCAGGTACTGTTTTCTCTCACTTGGCAAGCTGCGCACACAATCGCAGTGTTGTACAGCTTGTTTCATCACCTTTGCGAACTTGCCGCTCTCTCCGGCTCCCGGAGACGAAGAAGCTGCTTCTTCGCGCAAAGACCATTCTGCCGCTCACAGTGCTCTGCGGTGTGCGCCTTCTGCCGAAAGAGGCCCGGGAGCTGTGCTTAGCTCTGCAGAGCACCGTACCTTCGTCTTTAGCGTCTCTTCTCGTCTACATCTTAGCAAAAAGCTTTTCCACTCTGTCTGGCAAGGAGAAACTGTGCCAGCACAGAAAACATCTCCCATCGTGTTCTAGAGGCTGCACGGAGGTCTGCCGAGTGTTTTGCAAGAAGAGAAAGAAAGTTGTCCAAAACAGCTTGCAATCGAATGTTCATGTGAATAGAAAAGGCAGGAGAGTGGTCAGGTACTGTTTTCTCTCACTTGGCAAGCTGCGCACACAATCGCAGTGTTGTACAGCTTGTTTCATCTCCTTTGCGAACTTGCCGCTCTCTCCGGCTCCCGGAGACGAAGAAGCTGCTTCTTCGCGCAAAGACGATTCTGCCGCTCACAGTGCACTGTGGTGTGTGTCTTCTGCCGAAAGTGGCCCGGGAGCGGTTCTTAGCTCTGCAGAGCACCGTACCTTCGTTTTTAGCCTCTCTTCTCGTCTACATCTTAGCAAAAAGCTTTTCCACTCTGTCTGGCAAGGAGAATCTGTGCCAGCACAGAAAACATCTCCCATCGTGTTCTAGAGGCTGCACGGAGGTCTGCCGAGTGTTTTGCAAGAAGAGAAAGAAAGTTGTCCAAAACAGCTTGCAATCGAATGTTCATGTGAATAGAAAAGGCAGGAGAGTTGTCAGGTACTGTTTTCTCTCAGTTGGCAAGCTGCGCACACAATCGCAGTGTTGTACAGCTTGTTTCATCACCTTTGCGAACTTGCCGCTCTCTCCGGCTCCCGGAGACGAAGAAGCTGCTTCTTCGCGAAAAGACGATTCTGCCGCTCACAGTGCTCTGCAGTGTGTGTCTTCTGCCGAAAGTGGCCCGGGAGCGGTTCTTAGCTCTGCAGAGCACCGTACCTTCGTCTTTAGCGTCTCTTCTCGTCTACATCTTAGCAAAAAGCTTTTCCACTGTGTCTGGCAAGGAGAAACTGTGCCTGCACAGAAAACATCTCCCTTCGTGTTCTAGAGGCTGCACGGAGGTCTGCCGAGTGTTTTGCAAGAAGAGAAAGAAAGTTGTCCAAAACAGCTTGCAATCGAATGTTCATGTGAATAGAAAAGGCAGTAGAGTGGTCAGGTACTGTTTTCTCTCACTTGGCAAGCTGCGCACACAATCGCAGTGTTGTACAGCTTGTTTCATCACCTTTGCGAACTTGCCGCTCTCTCCGGCTCCCGGAGACGAAGAAGCTGCTTCTTCGCGCAAAGACGATTCTGCCGCTCACAGTGCTCTGCGGTGTGCGCCTTCTGCCGAAAGAGGCCGGGGAGCTGTGCGTAGCTCTGCAGAGCACCGTACCTTCGTCTTTAGCGTCTCTTCTCGTCTACATCTCAGCAAAAAGCTTTTCCACTCTGTCTGGCAAGGAGAAACTGTGCCAGCACAGAAAACATCTCCCATCGTGTTCTAGAGGCTGCACGGAGGTCTGCCGAGTGTTTTGCAAGAAGAGAAAGAAAGTTGTCCAAAACAGCTTGCAATCGAATGTTCATGTGAATAGAAAAGGCAGGAGAGTGGTCAGGTACTGTTTTCTCTCAGTTGGTAAGCTGCGCACACAATCGCAGTGTTGTACAGCTTGTTTCATCACCTTTGCGAACTTGCCGCTCTCTCCGGCTCCCGGAGACGAAGAAGCTGCTTCTTCGCGCAAAGACGATTCTGCCGCTCACAGTGCTCTGCGGTGTGTGTCTTCTGCCGAAAGTGGCCCGGGAGCGGTTCTTAGCTCTGCCGAGCACCGTACCTTCGTCTTTAGCCTCTCTTCTCGTCTACATCTTAGCAAAAAGCTTTTCCACTGTGTCTGGCAAGGAGAAACTGTGCCAGAACAGAAAACATCTCCCATCGTGTTCTAGAGGCTGCACGGAGGTCTGCCGAGTGTTTTGCAAGAAGAGAAAGAAAGTTGTCCAAAACAGCTTGCAATCGAATGTTCATGTGAATAGAAAAGTCAGGAGAGTGGTCAGGTACTGTTTTCTCTCAGTTGGCAAGCTGCGCACACAATCTCAGTGTTGTACAGCTTGTTTCATCACCTTTGCGAACTTGCCGCTCTCTGCGGCTCCCGGAGACGAAGAAGCTGCTTCTTCGCGCAAAGACGATTCTGCCGCTCACAGTGCTCAGCAGTGTGTGTCTTCTGCCGAAAGAGGCCGGGGAGCTGTGCTTAGCTCTGCAGAGCACCGTACCTTCGTCTTTAGCGTCTCTTCTCGTCTACATCTTAGCAAAAAGCTTTTCCACTCTGTCTGGCAAGGAGAAACTGTGCCAGCACAAAAATCATCTCCCATCGTGTTCTAGAGGCTGCACGGAGGTCTGCCGAATGTTTTGCAAGAAGAGAAAGAAAGTTGTCCAAAACAGCTTGCAATCGAATGTTCATGTGAATAGAAAAGGCAGGAGAGTTGTCAGGTACTGTTTTCTCTCAGTTGGTAAGCTGCGCACACAATCGCAGTGTTGTACAGCTTGTTTCATCACCTTTGCGAACTTGCCGCTCTCTGCGGCTCCCGGAGACGAAGAAGCTGCTTCTTCGCGCAAAGACGATTCTGCCGCTCACAGTGCTCTGCGGTGTGTGTCTTCTGCCGAAAGTGGCCCGGGAGCGGTGCTTAGCTCTGCCGAGCACCGTACCTTCGTCTTTAGCGTCTCTTCTCGTCTACATCTTAGCAAAAAGCTTTTCCACTGTGTCTGGCAAGGAGAAACTGGGCCAGCAAGGAAAACATCTCCCATCGTGTTCTAGAGGCTGCACGGAGGTCTGCCGAGTGTTTTGCAAGAAGAGAAAGAAAGTTGTCCTAAACAGCTTGCAATCGAATGTTCATGTGATTAGAAAAGGCAGGAGAGTGGTCAGGTACTGTTTTCTCTCAGTTGGCAAGCTGCGCACACAATCGCAGTGTTGTACAGCTTGTTTCATCACCTTTGCGAACTTGCCGCTCTCTCCGGCTCCCGGAGACGAAGAAGCTGCTTCTTCGCGCAAAGACCATTCTGCCGCTCACAGTGCTCTGCGGTGTGTGTCTTCTGCCGAAAGTGGCCCGGGAGCGGTTCTTAGCTCTGCAGAGCACCGTACCTTCGTCTTTAGCGTCTCTTCTCGTCTACATCTTAGCAAAAAGCTTTTACACTCTATCTGGCAAGGAGAAACTGTGCCTGCACAGAAAACATCTCCCATCGTGTTCTAGAGGCTGCACGGAGGTCTGCCGAGTGTTTTGCAAGAAGAGAAAGAAAGTTGTCCAAAACAGCTTGCAATCGAATGTTCATGTGAATAGAAAAGGCAGGAGAGTGGTCAGGTACTGTTTTCTCTCAGTTGGCAAGCTGCGCACACAATCGCAGTGTTGTACAGCTTGTTTCATCACCTTTGCGAACTTGCCGCTCTCTCCGGCTCCCGGAGACGAAGAAGCTGCTTCTTCGCGCAAAGACCATTATGCCGCTCACAGTGCTCTGCAGTGTGTGTCTTCTGCCGAAAGAGGCCCGGGAGCTGTGCTTAGCTCTGCAGAGCACCGTACCTTCGTCTTTAGCCTCTCTTCTCGTCTACATCTTAGCAAAAAGCTTTTCCACTCTGTCTGGCAAGGAGAAACTGTGCCAGCACAAAAATCATCTCCCATCGTGTTCTAGAGGCTGCACGGAGGTCTGCCGAGTGTTTTGCAAGAAGAGAAAGAAAGTTGTCCAAAACAGCTTGCAATCGAATGTTCATGTAAATAGAAAAGGCAGGAGAGTGGTCAGGTACTGTTTTCTCTCAGTTGGCAAGCTGCGCACACAATCGCAGTGTTGTACAGCTTGTTTCATCACCTTTGCGAACTTGCCGCTCTCTCCGGCTCCCGGAGACGAAGAAGCTGCTTCTTCGCGCAAAGACGATTCTGCCGCTCACAGTGCTCTGCAGTGTGTGTCTTCTGCCGAAAGTGGCCCGGGAGCTGTGCTTAGCTCTGCAGAGCACCGTACCTTCGTCTTTAGCGTCTCTTCTCGTCTACATCTTAGCAAAAAGCTTTTCCACTCTGTCTGGCAAGGAGAAACTGTGCCAGCACAAGAATGATCTCCCATCGTGTTCTAGAGGCTGCACGGAGGTCTGCCGAGTGTTTTGCAAGAAGAGAAAGAAAGTTGTCCAAAACAGCTTGCAATCGAATGTTCATGTGAATAGAAAAGGCAGGAGAGTGGTCAGGTACTGTTTTCTCTCAGTTGGCAAGCTGCGCACACAATCGCAGTGTTGTACAGCTTGTTTCATCACCTTTGCGAACTTGCCGCTCTCTCCGGCTCCCGGAGACGAAGAAGCTGCTTCTTCGCGCAAAGACGATTCTGCCGCTCACAGTGCTCTGCAGTGTGTGTCTTCTGCCGAAAGTGGCCCGGGAGCGGTTCTTAGCTCTGCAGAGCACCGTACCTTCGTCTTTAGCGTCTCTTCTCGTCTACATCTTAGCAAAAAGCTTTTCCACTGTGTCTGGCAAGGAGAAACTGTGCCTGCACAGAAAACATCTCCCATCGTGTTCTAGAGGCTGCACGGAGGTCTGCCGAGTGTTTTGCAAGAAGAGAAAGAAAGTTGTCCAAAACAGCTTGCAATCGAATGTTCATGTGAATAGAAAAGGCAGTAGAGTGGTCAGGTACTGTTTTCTCTCACTTGGCAAGCTGCGCACACAATCGCAGTGTTGTACAGCTTGTTTCATCACCTTTGCGAACTTGCCGCTCTCTCCGGCTCCCGGAGACGAAGAAGCTGCTTCTTCGCGCAAAGACGATTCTGCCGCTCACACTGCTCTGCGGTGTGCGCCTTCTGCCGAAAGAGGCCGGGGAGCTGTGCGTAGCTCTGCAGAGCACCGTACCTTCGTCTTTAGCGTCTCTTCTCGTCTACATCTTAGCAAAAAGCTTTTCCACTCTGTCTGGCAAGGAGAAACTGTGCCAGCACAGAAAACATCTCCCATCGTGTTCTAGAGGCTGCACGGAGGTCTGCCGAGTGTTTTGCAAGAAGAGAAAGAAAGTTGTCCAAAACAGCTTGCAATCGAATGTTCATGTGAATAGAAAAGGCAGGAGAGTGGTCAGGTACTGTTTTCTCTCACTTGGCAAGCTGCGCACACAATCGCAGTGTTGTACAGCTTGTTTCATCACCTTTGCGAACTTGCCGCTCTCTGCGGCTCCCGGAGACGAAGAAGCTGCTTCTTCGCGCAAAGACGATTCTGCCGCTCACAGTGCTCTGCAGTGTGTGTCTTCTGCCGAAAGAGGCCGGGGAGCTGTGCTTAGCTCTGCAGAGTACCGTACCTTCGTCTTTAGCGTCTCTTCTCGTCTACATCTTAGCAAAAAGCTTTTCCACTCTGTCTGGCAAGGAGAAACTGTGCCAGCACAAAAATCATCTCCCATCGTGTTCTAGAGGCTGCACGGAGGTCTGCCGAATGTTTTGCAAGAAGAGAAAGAAAGTTGTCCAAAACAGCTTGCAATCGAATGTTCATGTGAATAGAAAAGGCAGGAGAGTTGTCAGGTACTGTTTTCTCTCAGTTGGTAAGCTGCGCACACAATCGCAGTGTTGTACAGCTTGTTTCATCACCTTTGCGAACTTGCCGCTCTCTGCGGCTCCCGGAGACGAAGAAGCTGCTTCTTCGCGCAAAGACGATTCTGCCGCTCACAGTGCTCTGCGGTGTGTGTCTTCTGCCGAAAGTGGCCCGGGAGCGGTGCTTAGCTCTGCCGAGCACCGTACCTTCGTCTTTAGCGTCTCTTCTCGTCTACATCTTAGCAAAAAGCTTTTCCACTGTGTCTGGCAAGGAGAAACTGTGCCAGCACAGAAAACATCTCCCATCGTGTTCTAGAGGCTGCACGGAGGTCTGCCGAGTGTTTTGCAAGAAGAGAAAGAAAGTTGTCCAAAACAGCTTGCAATCGAATGTTCATGTGATTAGAAAAGGCAGGAGAGTGGTCAGGTACTGTTTTCTCTCACTTGGCAAGCTGCGCACACAATCGCAGTGTTGTACAGCTTGTTTCATCACCTTTGCGAACTTGCCGCTCTCTCCGGCTCCCGGAGACGAAGAAGCTGCTTCTTCGCGCAAAGACCATTCTGCCGCTCACAGTGCTCTGCAGTGTGTGTCTTCTGCCGAAAGAGGCCCGGGAGCTGTGCTTAGCTCTGCAGAGCACCGTACCTTCGTCTTTAGCGTCTCTTCTCGTCTACATCTTAGCAAAAAGCTTTTCCACTGTGTCTGGCAAGGAGAAACTGTGCCAGCACAAAAATCATCTCCCATCGTGTTCTAGAGGCTGCACGGAGGTCTGCCCAGTGTTTTGCAAGAAGAGAAAGAAAGTTGTCCAAAACAGCTTGCAATCGAATGTTCATGTGATTAGAAAAGGCAGGAGAGTGGTCAGGTACTGTTTTCTCTCAGTTGGCAAGCTGCGCACACAATCGCATTGTTGTACAGCTTGTTTCATCACCTTTGCGAAGCTGCCGCTCTCTCCGGCTCCGGAGACGAAGTAGCTGCTTCTTCGCGCAAAGACGATTCTGCCGCTCACAGTGCTCTGCAGTGTGTGTCTTCTGCCGAAAGTGGCCCGGGAGCTGTGCTTAGCTCTGCAGAGCACCGTACCTTCGTCTTTAGCCTCTCTTCTCGTCTACATCTTAGCAAAAAGCTTTTCCACTCTGTCTGGCAAGGAGAAACTGTGCCAGCACAAGAATGATCTCCCATCGTGTTCTAGAGGCTGCACGGAGGTCTGCCGAGTGTTTTGCAAGAAGAGAAAGAAAGTTGTCCAAAACAGCTTGCAATCGAATGCTCATGTGAATAGAAAAGGCAGGAGAGTGGTCAGGTACTGTTTTCTCTCAGTTGGCAAGCTGCGCACACAATCGCAGTGTTGTACAGCTTGTTTCATCACCTTTGCGAACTTGCCGCTCTCTGCGGCTCCCGGAGACGAAGAAGCTGCTTCTTCGCGCAAAGACGATTCTGCCGCTCACAGTGCTCTGCAGTGTGTGTCTTCTGCCGAAAGTGGCCCGGGAGCGGTTCTTAGCTCTGCAGAGCACCGTACCTTCGTCTTTAGCGTCTCTTCTCGTCTACATCTTAGCAAAAGCTTTTCCACTGTGTCTGGCAAGGAGAAACTGTGCCAGCACAAAAATCATCTCCCATCGTGTTCTAGAGGCTGCACGGAGGTCTGCCGAGTGTTTTGCAAGAAGAGAAAGAAAGTTGTCCAAAACAGCTTGCAATCGAATGTTCATGTGAATAGAAAAGGCAGGAGAGTGGTCAGGTACTGTTTTCTCTCAGTTGGCAAGCTGCGCACACAATCGCAGTGTTGTACAGCTTGTTTCATCACCTTTGCGAACTTGCCGCTCTCTCCGGCTCCCGGAGACGAAGAAGCTGCTTCTTCGCGCAAAGACCATTCTGCCGCTCACAGTGCTCTGCGGTGTGTGTCTTCTGCCGAAAGTGGCCCGGGAGCGGTTCTTAGCTCTGCAGAGCACCGTACTTTCGTCTTTAGCGTCTCTTCTCGTCTACATCTAAGCAAAAAGCTTTTCCACTCTGTCTGGCAAGGAGAAACTGTGCCAGCACAGAAAACATCTCCCATCGTGTTCTAGAGGCTGCACGGAGGTCTGCCGAGTGTTTTGCAAGAAGAGAAAGAAAGTTGTCCAAAACAGCTTGCAATCGAATGTTCATGTGAATAGAAAAGGCAGGAGAGTGGTCAGGTACTGTTTTCTCTCACTTGGCAAGCTGCCCACACAATCGCATTGTTGTACAGCTTGTTTCATCACCTTTGCGAACTTGCCGCTCTCTCCGGCTCCCGGAGACGAAGAAGCTGCTTCTTCCCGCAAAGACGATTCTGCCGCTCACAGTGCTCTGCAGTGTGTGTCTTCTGCCGAAAGTGGCCCGGGAGCTGTGCTTAGCTCTGCAGAGCACCGTACCTTCGTCTTTAGCGTCTCTTCTCGTCTACATCTTAGCAAAAAGCTTTTCCACTGTGTCTGGCAAGGAGAAACTGTGCCAGCACAAAAATCATCTCCCATCGTGTTCTAGAGGCTGCACGGAGGTCTGCCGAGTGTTTTGCAAGAAGAGAAAGAAAGTTGTCCAAAACAGCTTGCAATCGAATGTTCATGTGATTAGAAAAGGCAGGAGAGTGGTCAGGTACTGTTTTCTCTCACTTGGCAAGCTGCGCACACAATCGCAGTGTTGTACAGCTTGTTTCATCACCTTTGCGAACTTGCCGCTCTCTCCGGCTCCCGGAGACGAAGAAGCTGCTTCTTCGCGCAAAGACGATTCTGCCGCTCACAGTGCTCTGCAGTGTGTGTCTTCTGCCGAAAGAGGCCGGGGAGCTGTGCTTAGCTCTGCAGAGTACCGTACCTTCGTCTTTAGCGTCTCTTCTCGTCTACATCTTAGCAAAAAGCTTTTCCACTGTGTCTGGCAAGGAGAAACTGTGCCAGCACAGAAAACATCTCCCATCGTGTTCTAGAGGCTGCACGGAGGTCTGCCGAGTGTTTTGCAAGAAGAGAAAGAAAGTTGTCCAAAACAGCTTGCAATCGAAT